>NC_069499.1:743918471-744070971 GCF_027579735.1 Bombina bombina
TCTCTTCTCTGGTGACTATGTCGGGTCCATCTGTCCAAGGGTATGACCTTCCGCAGGTCAGATGGGACAATTGTTACAATAGATGCCAGCCTTTTAGGTTGGGATGCAGTCTGGAACTCCCTGAAGGCTCAGGGATAGTGGACTTAGGAGGAGACCCTCCTTCTAATAAATATTCTGGAACTGGGAGTGATATTCCATGCTCTTCAGACTTGGCCTCAGTTAGCAACTCTGAGGTACATCATACTCAGTCGGACAATATACACGACTGTGGCTTACATCAGCCATCAAGGGGGAACAGAAGTTCCCTAGCGATGTTAGAAGTCTTACAATAATTCACTGGACAGAGACTCACTCTTGTCTATCAGCTATCCATATCCCAGGTGTTGAGAACTGGGAGGTGGATTTTCTAAGTCGTCAGACTTTTCTTCCGGGGGAGTGGGATTTCCTCCGGAGGTCAAGACCAAGCAGGAGAGGGCTTTGGTGTTTTTGACAGCGCCTGTGTAGCCACGCAGGACCTGGTATGCAGATCTGGTGGACATGTCATCCTTTCCATCACGGTCTCTGCTTCAGAGACAGGTCCCTCTACCTCAGGGTCCTTTCAACCATCTAAATAGAATCAATCTGAGATGGACTGCCTGGATGTTATCAAAGCATGGCTTCTCCAGGTCAGTCATTGATACCTTAATACAGACATGAAAGCCTGTCTCTAGGAAAATTGAACATAGATATGGTGTAAATATCTGATTGTTATGAATCCAAGGGTTACTCATGGAGTAAAGTCTGGATTCCCAGGATATTATCTTTTCTCCAAGATGTTTTTGAGAAAAGGGTTGTCAGCTAATTCCTTAAAAGGGGACAGATTTTTACTCTGTCTATTTTTTTGCACAAGCGTCTGGAAGGTATTCTAGACGTTCAGGCATTTGGTCAGGCTTTGGTTAGATCCAAGCCTGTGTTTAAAACTGTTGCTCCGCCATGGAGCTTAAACCTGATTCTTAAGGTTCTTCAAGAAGTTCCGTTTGAACCTTTTTTGTTCCATAGATATCAATCTTTATCTTGGAAAGTTCCTTTTGGGTAGCTAATTCCTCGACTCGTAGAGTCTCCAAGTTATCTGTGTTACAATGTGATTCTCCTTATCTGGTCCTTCGTACGGATAAGGTAGTCCTGCGTACCAACCTGGGTTTTTTCCTAAGGTGGTATCTAACAAGTACATCACTCAAGAGATAGTTGTTCCATGCTTGTATCCTAATCCTTCCTCAAAGAAGGAACGTCTATTACACAATATTGGACGTGGTTTGTGCTTTAAAGTTTTACTTACAAGCTACTACAGTTTTCATCAAACGTTCACCTTGTTTGTTGTCTATTCTGGACAGAGGAGAGGTCAAAAGACTTCAGCAGCCTCTCTGTCTTTTTGGTTAAAAAGCATAATTCATTTAGCTTATGAGACTGCTGGACAGCAGCCTCCTGAAGGGATTACAGCTCATTCTACTAGAGCTGTGGTTTTCACTTGGGCCTTTTTTAAATGTGGCTTCTGTTGAACAGATTTACAAGACGGAGTCTTAGTCTGCGCTTCATACTTTTCAAATTTAACAAATTTGATACCTTGCTTCTTCGGAGGCTATTTTTGGGAGAAAGGGTTTTTTACAGGCAGTGGTAACTTCCGTTTAAGTACCTGCCTTGTCCCTCCCATCATCCGTGTACTTTAGCTTTGGTATTGGTATTCCATAAGTAATGGATGATCCGTGGACTGGATACACTTAACAAGAGAAAACATAATTTATGCTTACCTGATAAATTTATTTCTCTTGTAGTGTATCCAGTCCACGGCCCGCCCTGTCACTTTAAGGCAGGTAATTTTTTCATTTGAACTACAGTCACCACTGCACCCTATGGTTTTTCCTTTCTCTGCATGTTTTCGGTCGAATGACTGAATATGGCAGTTAGCGGAGGAGCTATATAGCAGCTTTGCTGTGGGTGGACTCTTGCAGCTTCCTGTTGGGAAGGAGAATATATTCCATAAGTAATGGATGATCCGTGGACTGGATACACTACAAGAGAAATAAATTTATCAGGTAAGCATAAATTATGTTTTTTAATTTTTGTAATATCTATCCTAGGCGCATCTTACAAGTGCTTTAGTGACGTTATCACTGAAGCACTAGCTATTGTTAATAGTTACATTGCAGTTAGCTTAGGGTTTATTTTTATTTTACAGGCAACTTTGTATTTATTTAATCCCCCTAACAAAATAAAAAAGCCCCCCAAAATAAAAAAAAACCCTACCCTACACTAAATTACAAATAGCCCTTAAAAGGGCCTTTTGCGGGGCATTGCCCCAAAGTAATCAGCTCTTTTACCTGTAAAAAAAATACAATATCCCCCCAACATTAAAAGCCACCACCCACACACCCAACTCTACTCTAAAACCCAACCGGGCAGAAGTCCTCAACGAATCCGGCAGAAGTGGTCCTCCAGACGGGCAGAAGTCTTCATCCAACCAGGCAGAACTGGTCCTCCAGACGGGCAGAAGTCTTCATCCAGATGGCATCTTCTATCTTCATCCATCCGGCACGGAGCGGGTCCATTTTCAAGACATCCGACGCAGAGCATCCTCTTCATCTGACGGCCGACGATTGAATGAACGTTCCTTTAAATGACGTCATCCAAGATGGCGTCCCTTCAATTACAATCGGAATTAAGGTAGAAAAAATTATATTGGCTGATGCAATCAGCCAATAGGATTGAACTGGCATTCTATTGGCTGATTGGAATAGCCAATAGAATGCGAGCTCAATCCTATTGGCTGATTGGATCAGCCAATAGAATGCCAGCTCAATTCTATTGGCTGATTGGATCAGCCAATAGGATTGAAGTTCAATCCTATTGGCTGATTGCATCAGCCAATAGGATTTTTTCTACCTTAATTCTGATTGGCTGATAGAATTCTATCAGCCAATCTGAATTGAAGGGATGCCATCTTGGATGACGTCATTTAAAGGAACCTTCATTCAGTTGTCGGCCGTCTGATGAAGAGGATGCTCGCGTCGGATGTCTTGAAGATGGACCCGCTCCACGCCGGATGGATGAAGATAGAAGATGCCGTCTGGATGAAGACACCTGCCCATCTGGAGGACCACTTCTGCCCGGTTGGATGAAGACTTCTGCCCGTCTGGAGGACCACTTCTGCCGGATTCGTTGAGGACTTCTGCCCAATTGGGTGAAGACTTCTAAAGGTAGGGTGATTTTCAAGGGGTTAGTGTTAGGTTTTTTTAAGAGGGGATTGGGTGGAATTAGAGTAGGGTTGGTTGTGTGGGTGGTGGGTTTTAATGTTGGGGGGGTATTTGTACTTTTTTTTACAGGTAAAAGAGCTGATTACTTTGGGGCAATGCCCCGCAAAAGGCCCTTTTAAGGGCTATTTGTAATTTAGTGAAGGGTAGGGCTTTTTTATTTTGTTAGGGGGATTAGATTAGGTGTAATTAGTTTAAAAATCTTCTAATTTCTTTATTATTTTCTGTAATTTAGTGTTTGTTTGTTTTTTCGTACTTTAGATAATTTTATTTAATTTTAATTAAATGTAATTAATTTAGGTAATTAATTTAATTATAGTGTAGTGTTAAGTGTAATTGTAACTTAGGTTAGGTTTTATTTTACAGGTAAATTTGTCTTTATTTTAACTAGGTAGTTATTAAATAGTTAATAACTATTTAATAACTATTGTACCTAGTTAAAATAAATACAAAGTTGCCTGTAAAATAAATATAAACCCTAAGCTAGCTACAATGTAACTATTAGTTATATTGTAGCTAGCTTATGGTTTATTTTATAGGTAAGTATTTCGTTTTAAATAGGAATTATTTAGTTAATTGTAGTAATTTTTTTTTTTTTTTAAATATTTTTATTGAGGTCAAAAAGCATAATTAACACGTTTGAAAAACCAAAAGGAGATACATTAAATGCTCAGTACATGTCAGATCAAAGATAAGTAATAAAAGTCCTTGTTTTTTCATCTTTTCCTTCCCCTTCTGTCAATATGTAAGGCCACTTTTGGACCTATGTAACCAAATATATCAAAGTCCACAGGGGTTGTGATTTAAACATAGAAGAAAATAAACATTGAAAAGAAAAGGTGTATCTATACAAATATCATTGCTGAATTTGCTAGGCAATCTGGTAGTCAATAAAGATATACAAGATATACATTAAGGGTAATGTGTTGATATGATATACATATAAAGTTATAATACATATACAATTTATACAGGCAGAAGTATGAATATCAAATTGTACATCAAAAGTCAGATAAAGACCTGTGTTACATATGATAACATGTACATATGTCCTCTTTTTGCCACCTTACAAGGAGGGACCTCTTTTGGATCCTTAATACAGTATAGAAATGGTAATATAGGTGTTTTTTCTAGTAAGGCTTATTTATAATATCAAAGCTAAACTATGTTATTTCTTAAGTAAATATATGACATTGTTAACACAGAGATATATATAAAACAACCAGAGCTGGACAGCCAAGTAATAGTATAAACCTTTACAGGAAATGTGTGCCTTACCCCATAAAAAAAGGGAGTGATCTCTGAAAAGTAAGATGTTAGGTTTGTTGGAGAGAAGGTCCAAGTCCCATGCTTCATACCACACCGTAGCTATCATTGCAGTAACATGCTTTGATATTTGCTGTGTTAAGGGGGCCATCTAGTGGCCAAAGAATGAATCAGACTTAGTGGCAAGTTAATTCAGCTGAATACCCGGTATGTGTGAAAGCAAGGAGGTTTATCAATTAGCGCACTGTAGATGATGAGCGTGAGCCCCCTAACTACCCACATGCTACATATACGGGATATGTATATCTAGTTGGCTCTTTGATGAGAAATTACACCAAGATAAGAAACAACTAATGTTAGAATAATTCCTCTCTGAAACTATGAAGTACAAAGCCTGCATCAACATCGCTAAAACATAATGGGATATTAACAGTAGGTTATAATGAAACATAAACATATCCTGGGGAGAGAGTACTAACACACTGCATAAGTCATAATACCTTATATGTTCCAAATTGGTATGTGTTAGAGCAGCACAGTCTTGACTGAAATGACTATCCTATTCCCATCTTCCAAACACACCCCAGTCCCTGCAGTCTAGAGTGTCTCACCGCCATGTATCTAATGATGGAGAAGGGGCGCTGTAAAGGCAGCAAGGCAAATTCCGTTTTCCCTGCGGAGGTAACCTCTGTAGTTAAGTATTTCCCAATAGCAGAGTGTAGATGAGCCACAGCAACTTCAAGTTGTGACGACAGTGACTGCCGTGAGTGGATATCCTTTACTGCATATCCGATGGGTGATGTTAAATGTATGACGATGTCCCGGTTTAAATCTAGTATAGTGAAATGCAGCTGAACTGTGTCGCCATCCTTAGGGGACTGTATGCCTTCTCCCACCGCATCCAAAAGTGGTTTCAACCTCCTATCAGAGCTGGTCACCAGAGGGGTACTATCAACTCCATATTTGCTAGTGTATGCCTCAGGAGTGGTTGCCAGACTGGATAAGCTATTAGGAATTGTTGATGCTGTCAGCAATGGCTGCTCACTAGTCCAGTTGGTCACATCGGGTGGCGAAAGGAGGCCTGCCGCTGCTCCCAGGTAGTGCTGCGTGTACGCATCCTTCTCTTTTGCAAATGTGACACTGTCCATAAATGATAAGAGCTCTTGTTCTGTCGGCGCTTTATCTATTAGGGATTGGAATAAGGCCTCAATCTTAGCAAAATGGCGATCCGACTTGTCCAGCGTGTCGGTGCACCACGTGGTTGTGACTATTCTAGCCATTGCAACCGTCAATGAAGATCTTTAGCTTGAAAGTAGGTATGAGATTTGTAGAAAGATGAGGACCTGTTTAGATAGAGCAAGTCAGTAAGGCAGATATCTTCTGCCAGCACTGGTAACCCGGTAGGACCGGGGGGGGGGGTCGCCACCTATGTGTAGGCTGCTGCCTTAGGTCTTGTGTTGCCGGTTTGTAGCCCTGAAGTCATAAAAACAGCATGCAGAAATAGCCACCAACCTCTGCGGAGCTATTATTTGAAAAGTAGGTGATGTTGCTGTTATTTCTCGGTAATCAGCGGATAAGAGAGGATCCTATGCAGAGCTCCAAGAAAGTGCGTCCATTCTGGTACGCTGTTCGGACACGCCCCCTGTAGTAATTTTATTTAGATTTATTTAAATTAGATTTAAGTTAGGGGGTGTTAGGGTTAGACTTAGGTTTAGGGGTTAATAACTTTATTATAGTGGCGGCGACGGGGGTGGCAGATTAGAGGTTAATAAATGTAGGTAGGTTGCGACGACATAGGGGCGGCAGAATAGGGGTTAATAAATAAAATGTAGGTGTTGGCGATGTTAGGGGCGACAGATTCGGGGTTCATAAGTATAATGTAGGTGGGGTCGGTGTCCGGAGCGGCAGATTAGGGGTTAATAATATAATGCAGGTGTCGGCGATGTCGGGGGTGGCAGATTAGGGGTTAATAAGTGTAGGATTATGGGTGTTTAGACTCGGGGTTCATGTTTGGGTGTTAGGTGTAGACATAACTTTTATTTCCCCATAGGAATTAATGGGGCTGCGTTAGGAGCTTTACGCTGCTTTTTTGCTGGTGTTAGGGTTTTTTTTCAGCCGGCTCTCCCCCATTGATTACTATGTGGAAATCGTGCACGAGCACGTTTTACCTGCTCACCGCTAACGTAAGCAGCGCTGGTATTGAGGTGAGATGTCGAGCAAAATTTTGCTCTTCGCTCACTTTTTTACGGCTAACGCAGGGTTTGTAAAAACCCGTAATACCAGCACTGTCTGTAAGTGAGCGGTGAGCATAAACTGCTTGTTATCGCAAAACTTGTAATCTGGCGAATGTTTCTATAAATTAACCTTAACTCAAAATATCCCACAAAGCTGATGAAAGTTCCAGGGAATTTAATTTACTATATTACCCAAAAAATATTTTTATAATACTTTAAATAATCAACCAGAGATTTTTCACAAGTTTTTTAACTCAACATATACCACTTAATATAGCATTAAATAGTTCCAACTTAGCCACAATAATAAATGCAATTTCTAAAATATATCACAGTAACTTAAATTAACCTATGACTTCAAAAACAAAACTTATGCTTACCTGATAAATGTATTTCTTTCTTGACACGGTGAGTCCACAAATCATCATTAATTACTGTTGGGAATATCACTCCTGGCCAGCAGGAGGAGGCAAAGAGCACCACAGCAAGGCTGTTAAGTATCACTTCCCTACCCACAATCCCCAGTCATTCGACCAAAGGAAAGGAGAGAAAGGAAATAACACAAGGTGCAGAGGTGCCTGAGGTTTATATACAAAAAACTGTCTGAAAAAAGAGGGAAGGCTGTTGACTCACTATGTCAAGAAAGAAAGAAATTTATCAGGTAAGCATAAATATTGTTTTCTTTCCAATGACACGGTGAGTCCACGGATCATCGTTAATTACTGTTGGGAGTCAATACCCAAGCTAGAGGACACAGATGATAAGGGAGGGACAAGACAGGTCACCTAAACAGAAGGCACAACTGCTAGAAGAACCTTTCTCCCAAAAGAAGCCTCAGCTGAGTCAAAAGTATCAAATTTATTAAATTTGGAAAAAGTATGCAGAGAGGACAAAGTTGCAGCCTTACAAATTTGTTGCACAGAAGCTTCATTTTTGAAAGCCCAGGAAGAAGAAACAGCCCTCGTAGAGTGAGTCGTGATTCTCTCAGGAGGCTGCTGTCCAGCAGTCTCATATGCCAAACGAATTATACTCTTCAGCCATAGCGAAAGAGAAGGAGCCGTAGCTTTCTGGCCCTTGCGTTTCCCAGAGAAACAGACAAACAAAGAAGAAGACTGACGAAAATCCTTAGTCATCTGCAAATAGAATTTCAGCGCAAGCACTACATCTAAGTTGTGCAGCAAATGCTCCTTATGAGAAGAAGGATTAGGACACAAAGAAGGAACAACGATCTCCTTATTAATATTACTATCCGAAACCACCTTAGGAAGGAAACCTAAGAGTCATACTGAAATGCCGAGAGTTCAGAGACTCTCCGAGCATAAGAAATGGCAACAAGAAATAAAACCTTCCAAGATAACATCTTAATATCTAAAGAATGCATAGGCTCAAACGGAGCCTGCTGTAAAACTCTAAGAACAAGGTTAAGACTCCAGGGAGGAGTAACAGATTTAAACACAGGCCTGATTCTGACCAAGGCCTGACAAAAGGATTGCACTTCTGTTATATCCACCAAACGCTTAAGCAGCAAAATAGACAAGGCAGAAATCGGACCCTTCAGAGTACTCGCTGACAAACCTTTCTCTAGACCCTCCTGGAGAAAAGACAAAAGTCTAGGAATCCTAACTCTACTCCAAGAGTAGCCCTTGTATTCACACCAATACAAATACTTATGCCACACCTTATGGTAAATCTTTCTAGTCACAGGCTTACAAGCCTGAATCATGGTCTCAATGACCGACTCAGAAACTAAACGTTCAATTTCAAAGCAGTCAGCTTCAGAGAAACGAGATTTGGATGAAGGAAAGGCCCCTGAAGAAGAAGGTCCTGAGAAGCCTTGAGATCCAGTTCTGGCTGCCCCCATTTGAGAGTCAAACTGGAAAATACTTCTGGATGGAGCTCCCACTCCCCGGGATGAAAAGTCTGTCTGCTCAGAAAATCCGCTCCCCAATTGTCCACTCCTGGAATGTGGATCGCAGATAGGCAACAATTGTGGGTCTCTGCCCACTGAATAATTTGGGCCACCTCTGACATGGCCAAGGAACTCCGAGTTCCCCCTGGTGGTTGATGTACGTCCCCGATGTTATGTTGTCCGACTGGAACCAGACTAAAGCTAACTGAGGCCAGGCCAGCAGAGCATAGTAGATGGCTCTCGGCTCTAGGATGTTTATGGGAAGATCTGACTCCTCCCGAGTTCATATACCATGAGCCTTCAATGAGCCGCAGACTGCTCCCCAACCCAACAGGCTGGCATCCATGGTCACAGTCACCCAAGAGGGTCTCCGGAAGGCAGGTTCCCTGGTAGAGGTGCTTGTGAGACAACCACCACGGAAGAGAGTCTATTGTCACCTGATCCAGATTTATTTGTGGAGACAGAGCCGCATAATCCCTGTTCCATTGCCTCAGCATGCATAATGGCAGAGGAATGAGATGGAACCGAGCGAATGGAATGATGTCCATGGAAGCCACCATCAGACCAATTACCTCCATACATTGAGCCATTGACAGCCGAGGAGAGGACTGAAGGGCAAGACAAAATTCAAAGATCTTTGTCTTTCTGACCTCTGTCAAAAATATCTTCAAAAATATCTTCATTGAAAGGGAGTCTATTATGGTCCCAAAGAATACTACCCTTGTAGCTGGAATCAGAGAACTCTTTCCCAGATTCACCTTCCAACCGTGGGAACGAAGAAAAGTCAACAAGATCTTCATATGAGAGTTTGCTTGTTGAAAAGACGGCTCCTGAACCAGAATGTTGCTACTGAAATGCCCCGAGACCAGAGTACTGCCAATAAAGCCCCCAGAACCTTTGAAAAAATTCTGGGGGCCGTGGCAAGTCCAAATGGAAGAGCCACAAACAGATAATTAATTGTCCAAGAAAGCGAATCTCAGAAACTTTTAATGATCGCTGTGAATAGGAACATGAAGTTACGCATCCTTTAGGTCTATGGTGGTCATGAACTGACCCTCTTAGACCAAGGGAAGAATGGAATGTATAGTCTCCATCTTGAAGGACGGTACTTGTTTAGACACTTCAGATCTAAAATGGGTCTGAAAGTTCCCTCTTTTTTTGGAACCACGAACAGATTTGAGTAAAATCCTAGACCCTGCGAAGGATGACTCCCAGGGTAGAAAGGTCCTTGATACAATTTAAGAATGCCTCTCTCTTTATCTGGTCTGCAGATAATCTTGAGAGAAGAAACCTGCCTCTGGGAGGAAAGGTCTTTAATTCTATTTTGAACCCCTGAGATACAATGTCCACCGCCCAGGGATCCGGAACATCTCATATCCAGGCTTGAATGAATTGAGAAAGTCTGCCCCCTACTGGATCTGCTCCCGGATCGGGGGCCGACCCTTCATGCTGACTTGGAGTCAACTGCAGGCTTCTTAGACTGCTTCCCCTTGTTCCAAGACTGACTAGACTTCCAGGAAGACTTGTTCTTGTTTTGAGGAAGGAGGGGAGGGTTTACCTCTAAAGTTACGAAAGGAATGAAAATTACTCTGATGTCCCTTCAGCTTATTCTTTTTATCTTGATGGAGAAAAGATCCCTTTTCTCTCTGTGATATCTGACATTATTTCAGTCAAGCCAGGACCAAACAAGGTCTTACCATTGTAGGGGATTGCTAAAAGCTTGGACTTAGAAGAAACATCCGCAGACCAGGACTTCAACCATAAAGCTCTGGGGGCTAGAACCATAAAACCAGAAAATTTTGCTCCCAGCTTAATGACTTGCAAGGAAGCATCCATAATAAAGGAATTAGCCAACTTAAGGGCCTTAATCCTGTCCTGGATCTACTCAAGAGGAGTATCTGTCTGAATAGAATCAGACAAGGCATCAAACCAGTAGGCTACCGCACTGGTGACAGTGGCAATACACACCGCAGGCTGCCATTGGAGACCCTGGTGAACATACATTATCTTTAACAAAGCCTCCAGCTTCTTATCCATTGTATCCTTAAAAGAACAACTATCCTCTATGGGAATAGTAGTCCTCTTAGCCAAAGTGGAAATCGCCCCATCCACCTTAGGGACCGTCTGCCACGACTCCTTAATGGAGTCTGCTATTGGAAACATTTGTTTTAAAATTGGAGATGGAGGAAAAGGAATTCCAGATCTCTCCCACTCCTGTGCAATAATCTCTGTAGCACTGTCTGGTACAGTGAATACCTCCACCGCGGAGGGAACATCCATGTACCTGTTTAATTTACTAAACTTCTTAGGATTGACTACAACAGTCATGTCAGAGTTGTCCAAGATAGCCAAACCCTCCTTAAGTAACAGACGGAGGTGTTCCAGCTTAAATCTGAAGGATACAACTTCAGCATCAGAAGAAGGCATTATACTGTCTGAGTCTGAGATTTCACCCTCAGACGCTACCGAAGTGTCTTCCTCCTCAGACTTCTGAGAGGGAGAACTCTGAGTAGCCCCAACTGGATCAGAAACCTTAATCACTGACTCTTTAAACTTCCTATTGCGCTTTCCCTGCAGCATGGGAAAAGCAGACAGCACCTCAGATACCGCCAAGGATACCTGGGCTGCAATGTCTTGCAAAGAAACTCCTACCAGAGCTTACGAGGAACTGCAGCGCACTGCATGTGTAGATGAAAAAGATTGGGACGTTGGAGGAGAATGCTGCTGCCTATCTGATGCAGAACTTGATATCTGAACAGCATCCGCGTTAGCTAATGATGGCTCATGATCAAAAAGTATATCCCTGTAGTGCAAAATTCTCTCAATACATGAAGAGCAAAAGGGAATTGGAAGTTCTACCTGAGAATCAAAACATAAACCACATGGAACAGTTTGCAAAGCTTCTTGGTCCATTTTGCCCCAAGAAGATTAATAATTTAAAAAATAATTTAGAACAAACTAAAAATTAATAAAGAAATAAACGGTACTGCTTCTTTAAATTTTAAAAGCTAAAAACGGAGCAGTGAAAAATATCAACCCCAAGCAAACCTCTACACCTCAGCAGCTTGCTGAGGTGCCTACCTGTCCCACTGACTGCGGACAATAATCCCACAGAAAACGATCCAACTCTGACTCCGGTCAAAAGAAGAGATGCACTTCCCTGTCGGCTTCTTACTACAGCTGAAAGCCGCTTTTGTGCCTGCTTAATCTGCCTGTGCAATTAACCCTCAGTAAGATCAATGTTGCAAACGTCCCCATGCAGCATTAACTGCTAAAGTGCCAGATTTTCTCCATAATAAAGAAAAACATATTTTTGCCACTTACCTGAATATCAATCTGTCCGGCAGAAAGGACAACTCACCAGATTTGAGAGGATGCCATCCCTCACATCAATGGGGTATTGAAATAATGACGCACAACGTAACGTAAACTTTTTGGCGCCAAAAATAACCGGAAATGACACACTCGCGTCACTAATGATACAACCATGTGAAAGGTTTCGGTGTCAAGTATGACGTCGGAAATGACAAAGTTGCATCATAGACGTATTTTTCCACGCCAAAAATATTTTCGCGCCAAAAATGACGCAATAAAGTTTAGCATTTGACGCACCCGCGGGCCTAATGCCGCCCTCAATTTACAAGAAGTAGTCAATTGAAAAAAGACTAAACCCCAGGTAAGAAAAAAATTTCTTTAAAAGATGTTTATATTACCCAAATATGAAACTGACAGTCTGCAGAAGGAAATACATGAACCTGACTCATGGCAAATATAAGTACAATACATATATTTAGAACTTTATTTAAATGCATAAAGTGCCAAACCATAGCTGAGGTGTCTTAAGTAATAAAAAACATACTTACCAAAAGACACCTATGCACATATAGCAGATTGCCAAACCAGTACTGAAACAGTTAGTAGAGGTAATGGTAAATTTGAGAGTATATCGTCGATCTGAAAAGGGAGGTAGGAGATGAATCTCTACGACCGATAACAGAGAACCTATGAAATAGACCCCCGTTAGGGAAATCATCGTATTCAATAAGTGATACTCCCATCACGTCCCTCTGACATTCGCTGTACTCTGAGAGGAATCGGGCTTCAACAATGCTGAGAAGCGCATATCAACGTAGAAATCTTAGCACAAACTTACTTCACCACTTCCATAGGAGGCAACGTTTGTAAAACTGAATTGTGGGTGTGGTGGGTATTTATAGGCATTTTGAGGTTTGGGAAACTTTGCCCCTCCTGGTAGGATTTTATATCCCATATGTCACTAGCTCATGGACTCTTGCCAGTTGCATGAAAGAAAAGAAAACATAATTTATGTAAGAACTTGCCTGATAAATTCATTTCTTTCATATTAGCAAGAGTCCATGAGCTAGTGACGTATGGGATATACATTCCTACCAGGAGTGGCAAAGTTTCCCAAACCTTAAAATGCCTATAAATACACCCCTCACCACACCCACAATTCAGTTTAACGAATAGCCAAGAAGTGGGGTGATAAGAAAGGAGCGAAAGCATCAAAAATAAGGAATTAGAATAATTGTGCTTTATACAAAAAAATCATAACCACCACAAAAAGGGTGGGCCTCATGGACTCTTGCTAATATGAAAGAAATGAATTTATCAGGCAAGTTCTTACATAAACTATGTTTTCTTTAATGTAATTAGCAAGAGTCCATGAGCTAGTGACGTATGGGATAGCAGATACCCAAGATGTGGAACTTCCACGCAAGAGTCACTAGAGAGGGAGGGATAAAATAAAGACAGACAATTCCGCTGAAAAATTAATCCACTACCCAAATCAAAAGTTTCAATTTTTATAATGAAAAAAACTGAAGTTATAAGCAGAAGAATCAAACTAAAACAGCTGCCTGAAGCACTATTCTACCAAAAACGGCTTCTGAAGAAGAGAAACATCAAAATGGTAGAATTTAGTAAAAGAATGCAAAGAAGACCAAGTCGTTGCTTTGCAAATCTGATCAACAGAAGCTTCATTCTTAAAAGTCCAGGAAGTAGAAACTGACCTAGTAGAATGAGCCGTAATCCTCTGAGGCTGGGATTAACCCGACTCCAAATAAGCAAGATGAATCAAAAAGCTTTAACCAAGATGCCAAAGAAATGGCAGAAGCCTTCTGACCTTTCCTAAAACCAGAAAAGATAACAAATAGACTAGAAGTCTTTCTGAAATCTGAGTAGCTTCAACATAATTTCAAAACTCTTACCACATCCAAAGAATGTAAGAATCTCGCCAAAGAATTCTTAGTATTAGGACACAAGGAAGGGACAACAATTCCTCTACTAATGTTGTTAAAATTCACAACTTTAGGTAAAAATTGAAATGAAGACAGCAAAACCACCTTATCCTGATGAAAAATTAGAAAAAGGAGACTCACAAGAAAGAGCAGATAATTCAAAAACTGTTCTAGCTGAAGAGATGTCTAAAAGGAACAATACTTTCCATGAAAGTAATTTAAATGTCCAAAGAAAGCATATGCTCAAACGGAAGAGCCTGTAAAGCCCTCAGAACCAAATTAAGACTCCAAGAAGGAGAAATTGGCTTAAATGACAGACTTGATAAGAACCAAAGCCTGAACAAAACAATGAATAACAGAAAGATTAGCAAATTTTTCTGTGAAAACAGTACAGAAAAAGCAGAGATGTGGAACTTGCAGACAAAAACCCTTATCTAAACCATCCTGAAGAAACTATAAAATCCTAGGAATTCTAAAAGAATGCCAAGAGAATTTATGATAAGAGCATCAAGAGATGTAAATCTTTCAAACTCGATAATAAATCTTACTAGACACAGATTTACGAGCCTGCAACATAGTATTAATCACTGAGTCAGAGAAACTTCTATGACTAAGTACTAAGCGTTAAATATCCATACCATCAAATTAATAATTTGAGTTCCTGATGGAAAAAATGAATGTTAAGATATAAGGTCTGGCCTTAATGGAAGTGACCAAGATTGGCAACTGGACATCCGAACAAGAACCATATACCAAAACCTGTGCGGCCATGCTGGAGCCACCAGCAACACAAAAGATTGCTCCCTGATGATTTTGAAAATCACTCTAAAAAGAAGAACCAGAGGCGAAAAAATATAGGCAGATTGATAACTCCAAGGAAGTGTCAATGCATACACTGCTTCCGCCAGAGGATCCCCGGACCTGAATAGGCCCCTGGGAAGTTCCTTGTTTAGATGAGATGCCATCAGATCTATTTCTGGAAGCCCTCACATCTGAACAATTTGAAAAAACACATCTGGGTAAAGAGACCATTCTCCCGGATGTAAAGCTTGATTGACAGAGATAATCCGCTTCCCAATTGTCTATACCTGGGAAATGGACCACAGAAATTAGACAGGAGCTGGATTTAGCCCAAGCAAGTATCCGAGATACTTCTTTCACAGCCTAAGGACTGAGAGTCCCACCCTAATGATTGACATACGCCACAGTTGTGACATTGTCTGTCTGAAAAAACATAATTTATGTAAGAACTTACCTGATAAATTCATTTCTTTCATATTAGCAAGAGTCCATGAGCTAGTGACGTATGGGATATACATTCCTACCAGGAGGGGCAAAGTTTCCCAAACCTCAAAATGCCTATAAATACACCCCTCACCACACCCACAAATCAGTTTAACGCATAGCCAAGAAGTGGGGTGATAAGAAAAAAGTGCGAAAGCATAAAAAATAAGAAATTGGAATAATTGTGCTTTATACAAAAAAATCATAAACATCACAAAAAGGGTGGGCCTCATGGACTCTTGCTAATATGAAAGAAATGAATTTATCAGGTAAGTTCTTACATAAATTATGTTTTCTTTCATGTAATTAGCAAGAGTCCATGAGCTAGTGACGTATGGGATAATGACTACCCAAGATGTGGATCTTCCACGCAAGAGTCACTAGAGAGGGAGGGATAAAATAAAGACAGCCAATTCCGCTGAAAATAATCCACACCCAAAACAAAGTTTAAATCTTATAATGAAAAAAACTGAAATTATAAGCAGAAGAATCAAACTGAAACAGCTGCCTGAAGTACTTTTCTACCAAAAACTGCTTCAGAAGAAGAAAACACATCAAAATGGTAGAATTTAGTAAAAGTATGCAAAGAAGACCAAATTGCTGCTTTGAAAATCTGATCAACCGAAGCTTCATTCCTAAACGCCCAGGAAGTAGAAACTGACCTAGTAGAATGAGCTGTAATCCTTTGAGGCGGAGTTTTACCCGACTCGACATAAGCATGATGAATTAAATATTTCAACCAAGATGCCAAAGAAATGGCAGAAGCCTTCTGACCTTTCCTAGAACCAGAAAAGATAACAAATAGACTAGAAGTCTTTCGGAAATTCTTAGTAGCTTCAGCATAATATTTCAAAGCTCTAACTACATCCAAAGAATGCAATGATTTCTCCTTAGAATTCTTAGGATTAGGACATAATGAAGGAACCACAATTTCTCTACTAATGTTGTTAGAATTCACAACCTTAGGTAAAAATTTAAAAGAAGTTCGCAACACCGCCTTATCCTGATGAAAAATCAGAAAAGGAGACTCACAAGAAAGAGCAGATAATTCAGAAACTCTTCTGGCAGAAGAGATGGCCAAAAGGAACAAAACTTTCCAAGAACGGAAACCCAATAAAATTGTCATTTGTCTGCTAGAGACAAAGACATTGACACAATCTATCTGGAAACCTAAAAAAAAAAAAGGTGACCCTTGTCTGAGGAATCAAGGAGCTTTTGATAAAAAGATCCTCTAACCATGTCTTGAAGAAACAACAAAAGTTGAATCATATGAGATTCTGCAGAACAAAAAGATTGAGCCAGTACCACGAGACCGTCCAAATAAGGAAACACTGAGAACCTTGAAAAGATTCTTAGAGCTGTCGCTAGACCAGAAGGAAAAGCAACAAATTGGTAATGCTTGTCAAAAAATGAGAATCTCAGAAAATGAAAATAATCTGAATGAAAACAGAAAATGAAGATATGCATCTATTGTATCTATTGTAAACAAATAATGCCATCACTGACCAAAAAGGCAGAATAGACCATATAAACACCATTCTAAAAGATGGTATACTTATATGACAATTCAAAAATATTTTCTATCTTTGGGATAATGAATAGTTTTGAATAAATACCCCAGAAAACTCCAGGTCTGAGCAGCGCCTTGAGCCCCAACGGGTGACCAGCCGCGCTTCACAAGTACCCAATACATACAGGACTGAAACACACTTCAGGAAAGTGTGAGCCTTACTGGAATAGCTGGAATATGATAGAGAAAAAAATACTTCTCACAGACGGTTTTACTCTGAATCCTATTCTGTATCCAAATCTAAGAAGTTTGGACCGAATTGAACCAAACAAATTTTTAAAAAAGTCTTAACCTGCCCCTTACCAGCTAAGCTGGAATAAGAACTGCAAAGAAGAATGGTATAAAGGATACCAAACTTCCCACAGTATGCACTTGCAGCACTCTAGGCCTGAACTAAGGGATGGGTTTCCCCAACAGGATATTTAAAATATAACTTTTATTAGTATTAATATTAAAAAACCAAAAGGTTTGGTTAATACACACACAATTAAAATGTTTACCAGTATCCTAATCAGTGAATTAAATATACCTTAGATCACAGAAAGTAATGATTCGGCCTCAATGAATTTACTAATATTGGTGATCTAGATAGTCACATCAATAAACTGGGTAGAGGTTACAGCAGTAGTTATACCTGGAGTTAAAGAACTTGTGTAAAAGTTCCGATCTAGGTAGTGTGATTTCTACTCAATGTGATTTTAGATAACACTATTAAGTATGTAATATAGTAAATAAGATCCAACTTAAGAATATTTCACATCGATGATAATAATCAAAGAATAGGGGTAATAATAAATTACAGACTCACAGAATAAACAATCAATTGTAGCCTGAACTACAGTTGTAGCCAGTGTATTATATGAATGACTCACAATGTGTGCGTGATTGGTGCTACTTTATTTTCAGTATCGTGTTAAGCGCCTATACATGAAAATTGAGATACAATCAATGTTTTATTGGACAAACAACAAGGGGTGGGATGGATATAATTTTGTATTTCCTAGACTTCAAATATAGCCTATTTCATAAATATATGGTTTCGCCCTTATTAATAATGTATTTCCATCTGTTACAGTCCAGATTCAATACTCAAAAATGCTGGGTTAAGCACATATAGCAAGTGCTGCAAAAATGATATGGCTAACGTTTATCAGTCTACCTAATCTTAGGCATAGAACCTTAGAACAACTTAGTAAATGATTACTCAGGATCCATCCTAGTTGTATAGATAGTACCTAAATTAAATTCAATTTTCTGTAAGTTCAGGGTATATGCATTCATTCATATCCTAAGTGAGTAATCAAGGTTGAGTCTGTTACACTCGGCACAGCCCTGCTTTTGTAAGAGAGTTTGTAAATATCATTCAGTTTATAGTTTAGTTTCCATAACATCACATATAAATATTTCAAATATTATATTAAGTAGTTAAGTAAATAAAGTCTGGCGTAACCCAGACTGAATAAATGGTAATTGTTCTGCGGCTTTATAGAAAATAAGCAACAGGGTTGTGAGAAAATATGGAAGTTCTCTATATAGTGCCTTTTAGTACAGCGTTCCAGAATTAATGAATGCTTGCTATCCTTTAGTTTGTATCAGTGTGAACGGCAAAGCGTCAAATCATTCAGAGAGCCTCTTGAAACACATTTCTAAGTTTCCATTGGTTTTTTGAAAGTATCACCAGCGTAACAAACATTCATTCTTCACACTCAATTATTATTTAGATAAATAAAGTCTGGCACAACCCAGATTGTTAAATAATAATTATAATACGGTGTATAGTAAATGCGCAACTATGTTGCCAATTATTCAGCAAATTTCTGTAATGTACCGTATGGTACAACGAATGTTGTGGTTATAAAGTAGTCTCACTCGCACGCATTGGTCTATAAAGTCATGTGATACACTTTCATTCATACAATAGTTTTGTGGTTCAAGTTAAGGCTGACGTAACTCTGTTTCTCTAACCGCTCACTATTTTACGGTTTACTATAGCTGTCACCGGCGTAACGACATAATATTTGAGTAAATAAATAGCTATCAGTAAAGTAAATAAAGTCTGGCACAACCCAGGCTGTATGAGTCTAAATTGGTTTTTACTTAATATAGAAGGTCCCTATTCAGACCGTACTACGTAGATGGGACTAATGCCGATAATTAGCTCTGCTTCTGCAGACAGAATACATAATATTGTGGTTATAAAGTAGTCTCACTCGCACGCATTGGTCTGTAAAGTCATGTGATACACTTTCATTCATACAATAGTTTTGTGGTTCAAGTTAAGGCTGACGTAACTCTGTTTCTCTAACCGCTCACTATTTTGCGGTTTACTATAACTGTCACTGGCGTAACAACATAATATTTGAGTAAATAAATAGCAATCAGTAAAGTAAATAAAGTCTGGCACAACCCAGGCTGTATGAGTCTAAATTGGTTTTTACTTAATATAGAAGGTCCCTATTCAGACCGTACTACGTAGATTGGACTAATGCCGATAATTAGCTCTGCTTCTGCTGTAACTATCTGCCCCACATGATTGAGAGATACTAGGTTTGTTTAAAAAACATATAAGAAAATAGAGTGTGAACTCGTTCACCACTCTCCCCTGACGCGTTTCGCCCGATTGGGCTTTATCAAAGGCAGCGAGCCGCCGTGTTTATGGGGATTTATACCCTGTGGAACCGGAAGTCCCACCCCCACTACACTCTGATTGGTGTTGTGAATCGTTCATGAATATTTGATAGACGGCTAGTTACCTGAATATCGGAATCATAATCGTCGATTGCATATTTTGTATACATTATCGTAGAGCAACCAAGTGGCCATCAGATTATATCCTCATATCTAAAATGCTTCATATAAGTCCATATTATTGTCTAACACAGATTGTTATAGATTATTATAGCATGTTACTAGTATAAATGAATAGAAATTTCCTAGAGACCATATTATCCTGTCTCCATACTGACAATTTGTCGGCATCAAGACAGACTGACATGTTATTCATGTACTCTAACCATGTCTATAGATGTGTTGTGTGTCATTATTTCTGCTTTTATACCGTATATTCCTCCCTAAATAGTTACTTAAAATGGCATTGTGTATCCATATTTCTGGGTTCATTATGAAACAGGTATAATCCAGTTTCAAGATTCAAGTATTTCAAAGGAAAATTAATTAGTATAAGTGTAATGTGTGCAACCCCAGTTGAATTATTGGTGCTATCTATACATAAAATGCTAAGTGTTCATAAAGAGTGTAAGTTGTATAACTGTGATCTACACTGTGAAAAAGAGGGAGGAGAAGGAAAAAGTGTTTGATGATCATGATGAGGACTCGTTGTAACCTATGTGATTCCAAATGTACACATTTATATTGTGATGGCATCAAAGTGTATTAGTGCATAAGAAGGGGGAGGGGGAGGGAAAAGAAAGGGGGAGAGGAAATAGAAAGGTGCTGATTATGATGAAAGCGAAAAAATAAATAAAATTTTTTTTTTAAATAATAATAAAATAGTGTTTTAAATAAAAATAGTGTGATGGGAGATAGAAGATCTCCCAAATGAATACAAAACATTAAATATGTGACTATGTGAGTGTGCTGTGAAAGTGAATATCATTATATTCCTTATAATAATTAGTAAATATTGTTAGTTGATTGATTTTTACATCATATTTCTTGTGATATATATTGTCATTATTATCAACATGACTCTATTGTTTAACTTAAAGTAGAATGACATTATAAGTAATATTAGTCCTATTAGACATTAAATATGTGATTATTTAATTTCTGTTATGTTAATTCCTGTTGAGATGTTCTGAACTTGAATATTTAATCATTAGTAATTTTTATTCTATAGATTTCTTAGTATTACCCAGTATGGTATATTATATATTATATATGGATTTATTTAGTTTCTTATGATCTGTTCATATAACTTCACAAAAGGAGAAAAAACAACAATTGTTATAGTCACACGTTTATAGTGATGGGTATCTCTACCATTATGTGGTTTCTTATTTTTTCTAAATGTGTGTATGTTTGGTTTGATTCAATAGATACGTTATATGTTTTGATCTTGTTCTGTCAACTCCTATATTGGATGGAATTGACAGTTGCAAGTGAACATAAAGGATATTTTGTCTTGTTCACATCTTTTGTCACATCCAGTTATTATTTATTTTCCTTAATGAATACAAGTAGACATAAAGATTATTTTGTTCGTTGAGACCCCATGGCTGCACCGAATTTAACAGATAAATCCATCGGCTTTCAGACTTTAATAATGCCGTTTCCAGGTCTCCTCCTCTGAATCCTAGACTCACTTTCTCAATGCCCCAACATTGTAAATCTCTTTGGTTAGAGTTATGATGTCTTAGGAAATGTGCAGCTACACTAGTTAAGGTCTTTAGATCTTCCTTATCTTTAGCTGCATTCTTGATATTCCTTAAGTGCTCCAGAAGCCTCACTCTCAGTTTCCTAGTCGTCATTCCGACGTAATATAAATTACACGTACATTGGAGTACATATATTACACTTTCGGTGTTACAACTAATGTATCGTTTGATTTTGTGACTTTTTCCAAATCTGTCTTCAATTTCAGTAGCGGTTTTCATATATTTACATGTACTGCAGTTCCCACATTTGTGGGCACCTGGGTTAAATGCTGAGGTGGTCTTTTTCCTTTGGAAATGACTGTTAGTCACAATATCCTTGATGTTCTTTGTCCTCCTGAACCCAAATGAAGGGCTTGTACCCAACGTTGTTTTCAGTAAAGGGTCAGTCATTAGAATATTCCAATGTTTTTTAATTATGTTGACGATTTGTGGAGTTTGTGTATTATGAGTCAGAATCAATCTAGGGATCTGGGAGTTAGTTTTATTCTGCCTTTTATGAAGTAAATTTTGTCTTGGAGTTAGACGGGCTCTCTGTTTAGCCTTTTTGATAGATCTTTTGCTGTAACCTCTTTTCAATAATCTTTCCTCCAAATCTAATGCTCTCAATTCAAAAGTTTGGGCTTCTGAGCAGTTTCTGCGAAGTCTCAAAAATTCCCCTGTGGGAAGGCTTCTCATCGTGCCTGGGGCATGTGCACTGCTGCTATGTAGCAAGCTATTAGTCGCAGTGGGTTTTCTGAACAAATCAGTGCTAATAATTCCATCTCTGTTCTTACGAATTGTTATATCTAGAAAGTTGATCTGTATTAGGCTCTCTCATCGTGCCTGGGGCATGTGCACTGCTGCTATGTAGCAAGCTATTAGTCGCAGTGGGTTTTCTGAACAAATCAGTGCTAATAATTCCATCTCTGTTCTTACGAATTGTTATATCTAGAAAGTTGATCTGTATTAGGCTCTCTTCATGCGTTAATTTAATATTCAGTTGGTTATTATTCAGATGACCAAGAAACTCCTGTAGTTCCAGATGTGTACCTTCCCATATGAAGAAAATATCATCTATGAATTTAATCCATAAAGGTATTAGATTCGTGTATTTTTGATTTTCTTCCGTAAAAACAAATTCTGTTTCCCACCACCCGAGGAACAGGTTGGCATATGTGGGTGCACACGTGGTGCCCATGGCTGTTCCCCGGGTCTGTAGGTAGAATTGGCAAAATGTGAAAAAATTTCCTTGATGGTAATAATCCCTGTTATACCAAATTACTTTTCAATCCCATGGAAGGATACATGAAAATCTACACCAACTTGATAAACAGAGCCTACAATGGAGGGATTATTACCATCAAGGAAAAGAAGTTTCTTACGATTGACAATCCAAAAATTGCCATGTTGCCGAAAATCCATAAAAATGCAGAGGTACCACCAGGACGCCCAATTGTATCTGGAATTGGGTGTCTAACAGAGAAGGCGAGTGAATACATAGACCACAGACTACGACATTACGTAGAGGAACTGCCATCGTATGTACAAGATACAATGCAAGTTTTACAAAGACTCAAACACTTGACACTTAATGAAACAACATGGTTGGTAACTACGGATGTGGAATCTCTCTACACATCTATAAACCATGGACAAGGCCTACAAGCTGTAAAATATTTCTTGGAGAAGAACTCTGAAGAAGGCAAGGAACATGACAATTTTGTCCTTAAACTACTTGAAATGGTGCTAAATTATAATTTTTTCACATTTGACAGCCAATTCTACCTACAGACCCGGGGAACAGCCATGGGCACCACGTGTGCACCCACATATGCCAACCTGTTCCTCGGGTGGTGGGAAACAGAATTTGTTTTTACGGAAGAAAATCAAAAATACACGAATCTAATACCTTTATGGATTAGATTCATAGATGATATTTTCTTCATATGGGAAGGTACACATCTGGAACTACAGGAGTTTCTTGGTCATCTGAATAATAACCAACTGAATATTAAATTAACGCATGAAGAGAGCCTAATACAGATCAACTTTCTAGATATAACAATTCGTAAGAACAGAGATGGAATTATTAGCACTGATTTGTTCAGAAAACCCACTGCGACTAATAGCTTGCTACATAGCAGCAGTGCACATGCCCCAGGCACGATGAGAAGCCTTCCCACAGGGGAATTTTTGAGACTTCGCAGAAACTGCTCAGAAGCCCAAACTTTTGAATTGAGAGCATTAGATTTGGAGGAAAGATTATTGAAAAGAGGTTACAGCAAAAGATCTATCAAAAAGGCTAAACAGAGAGCCCGTCTAACTCCAAGACACAATTTACTTCATAAAAGGCAGAATAAAACTAACTCCCAGATCCCTAGATTGATTCTGACTCATAATACACAAACTCCACAAATCGTCAACATAATTAAAAAACATTGGAATATTCTAATGACTGACCCTTTACTGAAAACAACGTTGGGTACAAGCCCTTCATTTGGGTTCAGGAGGACAAAGAACATCAAGGATATTGTGACTAACAGTCATTTCCAAAGGAAAAAGACCACCTCAGCATTTAACCCAGGTGCCCACAAATGTGGGAACTGCAGTACATGTAAATATATGAAAACCGCTACTGAAATTGAAGACAGATTTGGAAAAAGTCACAAAATCAAACGATACATTAGTTGTAACACCGAAAGTGTAATATATGTACTCCAATGTACGTGTAATTTATATTACGTCGGAATGACGACTAGGAAACTGAGAGTGAGGCTTCTGGAGCACTTAAGGAATATCAAGAATGCAGTTAAAGATAAGGAAGATCTAAAGACCTTAACTAGTGTAGCTGCACATTTCCTAAGACATCATAACTCTAACCAAAGAGATTTACAATGTTGGGGCATTGAGAAAGTGAGTCTATGATTCAGAGGAGGAGACCTGGAAACGGCATTACTAAAGTCTGAAAGCCGATGGATTTATCTGTTAAATTCGGTGCAGCCATGGGGTCTCAACGAACAAAATAATCTTTATGTCTACTTGCAATCATTAAGGAAAATAAATAATAACTGGATGTGACAAAAGATGTGAACAAGACAAAATATCCTTTATGTTCACTTGCAACTGTCAATTCCATCCAATATAGGAGTTGACAGAACAAGATCAAAACATATAACGTATCTATTGAATCAAACCAAACATACACACATTTAGAAAAAATAAGAAACCACATAATGGTAGAGATACCCATCACTATAAACGTGTGACTATAACAATTGTTGTTTTTTCTCCTTTTGTGAAGTTATATGAACAGATCATAAGAAACTAAATAAATCCATATATAATATATAATATACCATACTGGGTAATACTAAGAAATCTATAGAATAAAAATTATTAATGATTAAATATTCAAGTTCAGAACATCTCAACAGGAATTAACATAACAGAAATTAAATAATCACATATTTAATGTCTAATAGGACTAATATCACTTATAATGTCATTCTACTTTAAGTTAAACAATAGAGTCATGTTGATAATAATGACAATATATATCACAAGAAATATGATGTAAAAATCAATCAACTAACAATATTTACTAATTATTATAAGGAATATAATGATATTCACTTTCACAGCACACTCACATAGTCACATATTTAATGTTTTGTATTCATTTGGGAGATCTTCTATCTCTCATCACACTATTTTTATTTAAAACACTATTTTATTATTATTTAAAAAAAAAAATTTATTTATTTTTTCGCTTTCATCATAATCAGCACCTTTCTATTTCCTCTCCCCCTTTCTTTTCCCTCCCCCTCCCCCTTCTTATGCACTAATACACTTTGATGCCATCACAATATAAATGTGTACATTTGGAATCACATAGGTTACAACAAGTCCTCATCATGATCATCAAACACTTTTTCCTTCTCCTCCCTCTTTTTCACAGTGTAGATCACAGTTATACAACTTACACTCTTTATGAACACTTAGCATTTTATGTATAGATAGCACCAATAATTCAACTGGGGTTGCACACATTACACTTATACTAATTAATTTTCCTTTGAAATACTTGAATCTTGAAACTGGATTATACCTGTTTCATAATGAACCCAGAAATATGGATACACAATGCCATTTTAAGTAACTATTTAGGGAGGAATATACGGTATAAAAGCAGAAATAATGACACACAACACATCTATAGACATGGTTAGAGTACATGAATAACATGTCAGTCTGTCTTGATGCCGACAAATTGTCAGTATGGAGACAGGATAATATGGTCTCTAGGAAATTTCTATTCATTTATACTAGTAACATGCTATAATAATCTATAACAATCTGTGTTAGACAATAATATGGACTTATATGAAGCATTTTAGATATGAGGATATAATCTGATGGCCACTTGGTTGCTCTACGATAATGTATATCAAATATGCAATCGACGATTATGATTCCGATATTCAGGTAACTAGCCGTCTATCAAATATTCATGAACGATTCACAACACCAATCAGAGTGTAGCGGGGGTGGGACTTCCGGTTCCACAGGGTATAAATCCCCATAAACACGGCGGCTCGCTGCCTTTGATAAAGCCCAATCGGGCGAAACGCGTCAGGGGAGAGTGGTGAACGAGTTCACACTCTATTTTCTTATATGTTTTTTAAACAAACCTAGTATCTCTCAATCATGTGGGGCAGATAGTTACAGCAGAAGCAGAGCTAATTATCGGCATTAGTCCCATCTACGTAGTACGGTCTGAATAGGGACCTTCTATATTAAGTAAAAACCAATTTAGACTCATACAGCCTGGGTTGTGCCAGACTTTATTTACTTTACTGATAGCTATTTATTTACTCAAATATTATGTTGTTACGCCGGTGACAGTTATAGTAAACCGCAAAATAGTGAGCGGTTAGAGAAACAGAGTTACGTCAGCCTTAACTTGAACCACAAAACTATTGTATGAATGAAAGTGTATCACATGACTTTACAGACCAATGCGTGCGAGTGAGACTACTTTATAACCACAATATTATGTATTCTGTCTGCAGAAGCAGAGCTAATTATCGGCATTAGTCCCATCTACGTAGTACGGTCTGAATAGGGACCTTCTATATTAAGTAAAAACCAATTTAGACTCATACAGCCTGGGTTGTGCCAGACTTTATTTACTTTACTGATAGCTATTTATTTACTCAAATATTATGTCGTTACGCCGGTGACAGCTATAGTAAACCGTAAAATAGTGAGCGGTTAGAGAAACAGAGTTACGTCAGCCTTAACTTGAACCACAAAACTATTGTATGAATGAAAGTGTATCACATGACTTTATAGACCAATGCGTGCGAGTGAGACTACTTTATAACCACAACATTCGTTGTACCATACGGTACATTACAGAAATTTGCTGAATAATTGGCAACATAGTTGCGCATTTACTATACACCGTATTATAATTATTATTTAACAATCTGGGTTGTGCCAGACTTTATTTATCTAAATAATAATTGAGTGTGAAGAATGAATGTTTGTTACGCTGGTGATACTTTCAAAAAACCAATGGAAACTTAGAAATGTGTTTCAAGAGGCTCTGAATGATTTGACGCTTTGCCGTTCACACTGATACAAACTAAAGGATAGCAAGCATTCATTAATTCTGGAACGCTGTACTAAAAGGCACTACATAGAGAACTTCCATATTTTCTCACAACCCTGTTGCTTATTTTCTATAAAGCCGCAGAACAATTACCATTTATTCAGTCTAGGTTACGCCAGACTTTATTTACTTAACTACTTAATATAATATTTGAAATATTTATATGTGATGTTATGGAAACTAAACTATAAACTGAATGATATTTACAAACTCTCTTACAAAAGCAGGGCTGTGCCGAGTGTAACAGACTCAACCTTGATTACTCACTTAGGATATGAATGAATGCATATAACCTGAACTTACAGAAAATTTAATTTAATTTAGGTGCTATCTATACAACTAGGATGGATCCTGAGTAATCATTTACTAAGTTGTTCTAAGGTTCTATGCCTAAGATCAGGTAGACTGATAAACGTTAGCCATATCATTTTTGCAGCACTTGCTATATGTGCTTAACCCAGCAATTTTGAGTATTGAATCTGGACTGTAACAGATGGAAATACATTATTAATAAGGGCGAAACCATATATTTATGAAATAGGCTATATTTGAAGTCTAGGAAATACAAAATTATATCCATCCCACCCCTTGTTGTTTGTCCAATAAAACATTGATTGTATCTCAATTTTCATGTATAGGCGCTTAACACGATACTGAAAATAAAGTAGCACCAATCACGCACACATTGTGAGTCATTCATATAATACACTGGCTACAACTGTAGTTCAGGCTACAATTGATCAAGATTGTTTATTCTGTGAGTCTGTAATTTATTATTACCCCTATTCTTTGATTATTATCATCGATGTGAAATATTCTTAAGTTGGATCTTATTTACTATATTACATACTTAATAGTGTTATCTGAAATCACATTGAGTAGAAATCACACTACCTAGATCGGAACTTTTACACAAGTTCTTTAACTCCAGGTATAACTACTGCTGTAACCTCTACCCAGTTTATTGATGTGACTATCTAGATCACCAATATTAGTAAATTCATTGAGGCCGAATCATTACTTTCTGTGATCTAAGGTATATTTAATTCACTGATTAGGATACTGGTAAACATTTTAATTGTGTGTGTATTAACCAAACCTTTTGGTTTTTTAATATTAATACTAATAAAAGTTATATTTTAAATATCCTGTTGGGGAAACCCATCCCTTAGTTCAGGCCTAGAGTGCTGCAAGTGCATACTGTGGGAAGTTTGGTATCCTTTATACCATTCTTCTTTGGTGTTTATATGTATAATTGTGCACAAGCACCATTTCCTCTAGTATATAGTTGATAAGAATATACTTATACCTCCTGACTTAAATTATCATTAGAGGAAAAGTCCTAAGTAGTGCCACTGTTCATCTTTGTTCGTTTTGGAATAAGAACTGCACCTACATGCAAATTTGGGGAGCTGACTTTGATTTTTTAAATGGCTTAAATTGAATGAAGAAAACTTCCAATTATAAACATGTTACTTGGGGAAGAATTTAGAATTCCGTTCCTTAGTAAGAACAAAAACTAATAAAAGCTTAAAATTTAGCCTTAGAACTCAATATTGAAGCCCAGAGTAACAGTTGAAGAATTGAATCCAATTGTGAACCAAATAATTGATTACCTTGGAAAAAAAAGAAATATGGAATTTAGAAATCAAATTAGCATTCCAAGATTGAAATCACAAAGTTCTTCTAGCTAAAATAGCTAAAGACATAGATTAAACCTCATTTGCGAAAATATCAAAAAAATGACGACACAAATGAAATTATTAGCATGTTGATCAACTTAACAATGCTAAACAAATCATAATCCAATACTTGTTGCATTAAGTATCCAACCAGAAGCTGAAGCAGTTGCAACATCAGCCAAATAAATTACAGGTCTAAGAAAAGTACCTGAAAATAAATAATTTTCCTTAAATAAGATACAAGTTTCCCAAGGAAAAAAAAAATACTATTTGCTATAGGAATAGTAGTATGTTTAGCAAGAGTAGAGATAGCCCCATTAACTTGGGGGATCTTCCTCAAAACTTAAAATGAACTGCCGGCAAAGGATACAATTTAAAAACCTTAAAAAAGGAATAAAAGAAATTCCTGGCCTATTCCATTCCCTAGTATCAGGAACTGGAATAAAACCTCTGAAGAAAACACAGAAGGTTAATAAGCAGAATTTAAATGTTAGCTAGTCTTAAAATCAAAAGAACTAGTTACTTCAATATCAAAAATAATAAACACCTTTTCAACAAAGAATGAATGTACTCTATTTAAAAATAAAAAAAGTAGATTTGCTAGTGTCAATATCTGATGAAGAATATTCTGAATGAGAAAAAACACCAACAGAGAAGGATAATTCAGTATGTTGTTGGTCATTTGAAACTTCATCAACTAAATGAGAAGTTTAAAAAAGACCTAAAAATTTTATTAGAAGGCGGGAAAGCAGACAAAGCCTTTATAATAGAATCAGAAAAATATTCTTATAAATTCCTAAGTATATCTTGTACATAAGATGTAAAAAGAATAGCAATAGATAATGCATAAATACTAATGGACTCTGCATGTAAAAGTTTATCATAAAAACTTATTACAAACCATAGCTAAAGATAAACATTCATAACATTAAAATAAATGAACTTAGCATTGGTAGGACTGATATCAGTCATCAGAAATCCCTCAGTATTTTCTGATACAGGAACAGTTTTTGAAATATCTTGCAATATGTAATAGAAAAAAACAACATATAAAGCAAAATTATCAAATTCCTTAAATGACAGTTTCAGGAATGGGAAAAAAATGCAAACAGAACAGGCCTCTAGAAACCAGAAGCAACTAAAAAATGAGACTTAAATAATGTTAAAAATCAGGCGCCAAGAATGACGCCCACATATTTTTTGGCGCCAAAAACGTCTGCAACAAACACGAGAGCCAAAAATGACGCAACTACGTGAAAACCTCCGGCGTCAACTACGACGCCGGAAATGACGCCATTGACGTCAAACAAACGTCAATCTCGCACCAAAAAAGTCTCGCGCCAAAAATGATGCAATAAATTCTAACATTTTTTGCACCCGCGAGCCTAACAGCCCGCAATTTAAAGGAAAAAAGTCAATTGAAAATTTAGGTAAGAAAAATATTTAATTCATATGCATTTTCCCAAAAAAATGAAACTGACAGTCTGAATGAAGGAATACTGAATATCCTGAATCATGGCAAATATAAGTTTAAACACATATATTTAGAACTTTACATATAAAGTGCCCACTATAGCTTTGAGTGTCATAAATAAAAATAAGACTTACTTACCCTAAGACACTCATCTACATATAGTAGATAGCCAAACCAGTACTGAAACGAGAATCAGTAGAGGTAATGGTATATAAGAGTATATTGTCGATCTGAAAAGGGAGGTAGGAGAAGAAATCTCTACCACCGATAACAGAGAACCTATGAAATAGATCCCCTAGAGGAAGACCATTGTATTCAAATAGGCAATACTCTTTTCACATCCCTCTGACATTCACTGCACTCTGAGAGGAAAACCGGGCTTCAGCCTGCTGCAAAGCGCATATCAACGTAGAATCTAGCACAAACTTACTTCACCACCTCCATGGGAGGCAAAGTTTGTAAAACTGAATTGTGGGTGTGGTGAGGGGTGTATTTATAGGCATTTTAAGGTTTGGGAAACTTTGCCCCTCCTGGTAGGAATGTATATCCCATACGTCACTAGCTCATGGACTCTTGCTAATTACATGAAAGAAAGACTGAATAAGCTTACTCAGGCTTTCTGAATTGGCCAGAAAATCTGATTGAGAAAACGCAGTGCGGATTATACCCCACAAGTTCCGAATTGCTTAAAAGCCACCACTACCCAACTGAAGAGACTGACGTGGGCTACGGCTAGACCCAAGGAAAGATCAGAGCAAACCTACTAAAATTCTTATCAGACACCGAAAACTTCACCTCCTCCTTGCACCACAGGCAAAGAGAATGACTGGGGATTGTGGGAAGGGAAGTGATACTTTAACAGCCTTGCTGTGGTGCTCTTTGCCTCCTAGTTACAAGAAAGTCCTGTATCAGCGCTCAAAATAGCCAAACATTGATTATTATTCCAAAGCCTACAGTGGAAGTATCGCAACATAAACATTCATCAAATGCAGGAACAAAGTACCTTAGGGGCTCCGGTCGCCAAACGCAACTGCTTAATGAACCTCCCTGGTCCCGATCAGTTCCTTAGTGTGCATTAGAATCTCCTCCCCTTGGCTTCTTCGTCACTACCCGGAGTTACCAATAGAACGGCTCCTTGACACAGCAACCACGAAGGCGCTCCCCGCAAACCGCCTGCAGACCTCTGTAAGTCTGCAAAGTCAACAGCAGCCACAAGAAAAAAAGGCGAGTCGGGCCACAGGTTAAGAAATTAATACTTAACTTTTATTGCCATACAAAGTAGTAAATAAACACACTCAGTGTATTAAAAACAAAAAGAGCTAGGACAGCAGCGGTCTGACATGTTTCAGCTATCTGCCTTACTCATAGACCGTGCTGTTACTAGCTCACAGCCTTCTTAAATAATGTAATCACACTGACGTAAATGTGTAGCCACAGTTAACTCTCTCTAGCCTGGAACCAAAAGGTACAAAATCAATAGGTCTTGGTTTGTTCCATTGTACGTAACAATTTGTACTATTAATATAAGTTAAAATCAAGTAAATCCAACATATATTACATTGATCATTAATATGAATGGAAACAAAGTGCTAAAATATTGACAAAAATGCAAAACCATATATTATATCGTATTCTGCATGATTTACAAAGGAAAAATGTAATATCCTTATATACCATATATGTAATATATTAAATATTTGTCAAAACTGCAGACACTTGTGAACTACCAATAAGATCTACTGTATAAATTTAGATATATCCTACAAAGCATTCTAGTAAAAGCTATACTCAAAAAGTCTATACTATAAAGCTGTGCAGTGCACAACATATTAACATCAAATTATGGGGCTAAAACAAAATAAGGAAAATTAAACCTTGCTAATTGTCTAAATGTTATGACTAATAGCTTCCCAATTTAAGAGGAAAAATAGTTAAGCACCTTTACCTAGATGTGTTTTATGAGTAAAAATACACAATTGATATATCTAATTTGTATGTATCTGATATCAACTATCGCCAACAATTAATTAGGTCTGTTTGTATATTCAAACCATCAGGTGATCTGATCTTTTTTTACTACTTTGTATGGCAATAAAAGTTAAGTATTAATTTTTTAACCTGTGGCCCCGACTCGCCTTTTTTTCTTGTGGCTGCTCTTTGCCTCCTCCTGCTGGCCAGGAGTGATATTCCCAACAGTAATTTATGATGATCCGTAGACTCACCGTGTCATTAGAGAGAAATACAAAAATCCTTCCCTCTTAATAGTAAATCGCTTAATGCTAGATATAATTTTTATAGACTACACAGCTTTGTGAAATATGAATTATAACTAATAAATTGCCCCTTTAAATATAGCTTCAAATAAACTATGACTATAAAGAATATCTTTGCTATAAACTTTTAAAAGTATTAGATTGTGATACTATACCAAATACCAATAAGAGAGCTTCAGCTTTTCCAATCAGAGATTTTCCAAAGTCATACGTGAAGGTATTTTTGCAAACAGGGTATCACAAACACAGAGGTATTTCTCTATTTTCAACAGAGAGTTATTCCAAGTCAGGCCCCAAACCAAAGTGTGCTTTTTGTGTGTCTTTCCTTCTTTGCATAGTCTTTTTGTCTGAGACCAATTTCACCTTCATTTCTAAATAACCCAATAGAATTCTCTGGGTACGCCCCTTTAGTCTGAGCTTATCTCTTATTGGCCCTTGGAAATGCATATGATAATTTTAAATCCCCTGACAATTTAAAATACCCTTTGGTTGCAATTCTCGAATTTAACGCCAGGGGGACAATAGGAAACGGAATGTAGTTTCATTAGCAAATACTACTACAGAAAAGTCATATTTCTATGAGTGGACTAGTAGTTGTAATTCAATATAGATATATGTATATTTGACTTTATTTGTATATCAGTTGATAATTAGTCATACTATTATTTGATTTTAATAGAATCATATCATTCCATATCTGGTATATCTCCAATGCTGAGTGTATAAAAACATATGCTATAATTCACAGCACAAATTACATAGGCCTTTATATACCAGTATCTACTAGTCATATTTGGAACCTCATTTTCACACCAAATTCCTGAAACAAAGAAAAATAAATGTAGTTTTATTTTGAAATACATTCAATAATTTAAAATTCATCAATACAGATACCCACTCAATACAGCAGACACTTATACTCATAACTCAAAACTCGTAATCTAGCCGTATATTAGATAACGCTGCTTTTTCCCTACCACCGGTATTACGAGTCTTGTAGGTACAGCTGTACCGCACACTTTTTTGGGCGTCACGCAACGTAACTACTGCACTTTTCAAAAAGTCCTTTTCAATGGGACTTCCACAGCGCTGGTATTACGAGTTTGCCTGTCCGGCCAAAAAGTGAGCGGTACAGCCTATAACTACTAGATCCGTACCGTAATCTGAAAGTCAGTAGTTATGGGTTTTACGTTACAGAGCTGTACCATAAAACTCATAACTAAAGTGTTACAAAGTACACTAACACCCATAAACTACCTATTAACCCCTAAACCAAGGCCCTCCCGCATCGCAAACAATAAAATAAAATTAACCCCTAATCTGCAACTCCAGACATCGCTGCCACTATAATAAACATATTAATCCCTAAACCGCCGCACTCCCTCATCGTTAACACTAGTTAAATATTATTAACCCCTAATCTGCTGCCCCCAATGTCATCACCACCTACATACACTTATTAACCCCTAATCTGCTGTCCCCAACATCGCTGCAACCTACATTACTGTTATTAACCCCTAATCTGCTGCCCCCAATGTCGCCGCCACTATACTAAAGTTACTAACCCCCTAAACCTAACCCTAACCCTACCTTAACCCTAACCCTAACACCCACTAACTTTAACATCATTAAAATAATTCCAAATAAAAATTTCAATTAACACCTCAATTATTCCTATTTAAAACTAAATAAATACTTACCTGTAAAATAAAACCTAAGCTAGCTACAATATAATTAATAGTTATATTGTAGCTAGCTTAAATTTTATTTTTATTTCACAGGTAAGTTTGTATTTATTTTAACTAGGTTGATTAGTTAGTAAATAGTTGTTAACTATTTACTAACTACCTAATAAAAATAAATACAAATTTACCTGTGAAATAAAACCTAACCTGTCTTACACTAAAACCTAACATTACACTAAAATTAAATAAATTAAAAAAAAAAACATTTATCTAAATTACAAAAAATAATAAACACTAAATTACACAAAATAAAAAAGAAATTATCAAATATTTAAACTAATTACACCTAATCTAATAGCCCTATCAAAATAAAAAAGCTCCCCCAAAATAAAAAAACCCTAGCCTACACTAAACTGCCAATCGCCCTTAAAATGGCCTTTTGTGGGGCATTGCCCCAAAGAAATCAGCTCTTTAACCTGTAAAAAAAAATACAAACAACCCCCCAACAGTAAAACCCACCACCCACACAACCAACCCCCCCAAATAAAAACCTACCTAAAAAACCTAAGCTTCCCATTGCCCTGAAAAGGGCATTTGGATGGGCATTGTCCTTAAAAGGGCATTTAGCTCTTTTACGGTGCCCAAAGTCCCTAATCTAAAAATAAAACCCATCCAATAAACCCTTAAAAAAACCTAACACTAACCCCCGAAGATCCACTTACAGTTTTTGAAGACCGGACATCCATCCTCATCCAGCTGGGAGAAGTCTTCATCCAAGCGGCAAGAAGTCCTCAACGAAGCCGGGAGAAGTCTTCATCCAAGCGGCAAGAAGTCGTCCTCCAGGCGGGCAGAAGTCTTAATCCAGATGGCATCTTCTATCTTCATCCTTCCGACGCGGACCGGCTCCATCTTCAAGACATCCGGCGCGGAGCATCCTCTTCTTTTGCTGGCTATTGAAGAATATAGTTTCCTTTAAATGACGTCATCCAAGATGGCGTCCCTTGAATCCCAATTTGCTGATAGAATTCTATCAGCCAATCGGAATTAAAGGGTAAAAAAATCCTATTGGCTGATGCAATCAGCCAATATGATTGAGCTTGCATTCTATTGGCTGCTCCAATCAGCAAATAGAATGCGAGCTCAATCCTATTGGCTGATTGGATCAGCCAATAGGATTGAAGCTGAAACAATTAGATTGGTCTAGCAGCTAGGTCAAGCAGCACTCGCCTACCCACTAATCACACTCCTCACAAAGTGTGAAGAAACAGGACACGATAAAAAAGGGGGGGGTGGCGCCAACTAAGGCTGACTGCTAATATAAAAAATGTTTGAGATAAATTAAATATTAAAACATAAACAAAGAGGTGTAAGTTACACAATAAGTAGTACTTCAAATCTCTAATACAATGTAACTCAAACCTCTTAAACATAAATAATTGATTCAATATAATACATAATTGATACAATCCTATATTAAAAAGTGCTAATGACACCGGTGTCAATTTAAAAATAACAAATAAATAAATAAATACCACTGTTGTTATAACTTAGCAGACAATAAATAAACGGTTAATCAGTATAAGATGCTTCTCTGATAATTCAATAAGCACATACAGTCCATTAGCAAAAGAGATTTTCTTTCAAAAGGCTCCTTTTAGTTCCTTATTAAAACATGTTTCAGAATAACCTTTATGAAATAGCCTTTAGTTCCGATTCAAGTATTACAAAGAAGGAAAAAACAAAACAGTGTTTCATTCACTGCAGTTTCACTTCTTGCTGTTGTTATTTATACAATTTTGCAATGGAAATAGAAAGCATTTCACCTGGATATCGCAGATTATAAATCAAGTACCGTGCTTGTCTGCTTTCAAAAGTGTGGGGTAAAAGTATATAACCACTTGTATTTTACCTTTTTCAATTATAACAGAGAAGTAACGTTTTATATAATGTAACACATTCTCGCTTTATTTTGCAAAGCCTCTTAGTTCTCTAATATAAAAAAACATAATTTATGTAAGAACTTACCTGATAAATTCATTTCTTTCATATTAGCAAGAGTCCATGAGCTAGTGACGTATGGGATATACATTCCTACCAGGAGGGGCAAAGTTTCCCAAACCTTAAAATGCCTATAAATACACGCCTCACCACACCCACAATTCAGTTTAACGAATAGCCAAGAAGTGGGGTGATAAGAAAAAAGTGTGAAAGCATATAAAATAAGGAATTGGAATAATTGTGCTTTATACAAAAAAATCATAACCACCACAAAAAAGGACGGGCCTCATGGACTCTTGCTAATATGAAAGAAATGAATTCATCAGGTAAGTTCTTACATAAATTATGTTTTCTTTCATGTAATTAGCAAGAGTCCATGAGCTAGTGACGTATGGGATAATGACTACCCAAGATGTGGATCTTTCCACACAAGAGTCACTAGAGAGGGAGGGATAAAATAAAGACAGCCAATTCCTGCTGAAAATAATCCACACCCAAAATAAAGTTTAATGAAAAACATAACCAGAAGATTCAAACTGAAACCACTGCCTGAAGTACTTTTCTACCAAAAACTGCTTCAGAAGAAGAAAACACATCAAAATGGTAGAATTTAGAAAAAGTATGCAAAGGGGACCAAGTTGCTGCTTTGCAAATCTGATCAATCGAAGCTTCATTCCTAAACGCCCAGGAAGTAGAAACTGACCTAGTAGAATGAACTGTAATCCTTAGAGGCGGAGTTTTACCCGACTCGACATAAGCATGATGAAATAAAGATTTCAACCAAGATGCCAAAGAAATGGCAGAAGCTTTCTGGCCTTTTCTAGAACCGGAAAAGATGACAAATAGACTAGAAGTCTTTCGGAAAGACTTAGTAGCTTAAACATAATAATACAAAGCTCTAACAGCATCCAAAGAATGCAATGATTTCTCCTTAGAATTCATAGGATTAGGACATAATGAAGGAACCACAATTTCTCTACTAAGGTTGTTAGAATTCACAACCGTAGGTAAAAAATTCAAAAGAAGTTCGCAGCACCGCCTTATCCTGATGAAAAATCAGAAAAGGAGACTCACAAGAAAGAGCAGATAATTCAGAGACTCTTCTGGCAGAAGAGATGGCCAAAAGAAACAAAACTTTCCAAGAAAGTAATATAACGACCAAAGAATGCATGGGTTCAAAAGGAGGAGCTTGAAAAGCCCCCAGAACCAAATTCAAACTCCAAGGAGGAGAAATTGACTTAATGACAGGTTTTATACGAACCAAAGCTTGTACAAAACAATGAAATATCAGGAAGATTAGCAATCCTTCTGTGAAAAAAGAACAGAAAGAGCAGAGATTTGTCTTTTCAAGGAACTTGCGGACAAACCTTTATCTAAACCATCCTGAAGAAACTGAAAAATTCTCGGTATTCAAAAAGAATGCCAAGAAAAAATGATGAGAAAGACACTAAGAAATATAAGTCTTCCAGACTCTATAATATATCTCTCTAGATACAGATTTACCAGCCTGTCACATAGTATTAATCACAAAGTCAGAGAAACCTTCTTTGACCAAGAATCAAGCGTTCAAACTCCATACCTTAAAATTGAAGGATTTGAGATCCTGATGGAAAAAAGGACCTTGCGACAGAAAGTCTGGTCTTAACGGAAGAGTCCACAGCTGGAAAGAGGCCATCCGGACAAGGTCCGCATACCAAAACCTGTGAGGCCATGCTGGAGCTACCAGCAGGACAAACGAGCATTCCTTTAGAATCTTGGAAAATACTCTTGGAAGAAGAACTAGAGGCGGAAAGATATAGGCAGGATGATACTTCCAAGGAAGTTTCTTGTTTAGATGAGAAGCCATCAGATCTATTTCTGGGAGTTCCCACATTTGAACAATCTGAAGAAATACCTCTGGGTGAAGAGACCATTCGCCCGGATGCAACGTTTGGCGACTGAAATAATCCGCTTCCCAATTGTCTATACCTGGGATATGAACCGCAGAGATTAGACAGGAGCTGGATTCCGCCCAAACCAAAATTCGAGATACTTCTTTCATAGCCAGAGGACTGTGAGTCCCTCCTTGATGATTGATGTATGCCACAGCTGTGACATTGTCTATCTGAAAACAAATGAACAACTCTCTCTTCAGAAGAGGCCAAGACTGAAGAGCTCTGAAAATTGCACGGAGTTCAAAAATATTGATCGGTAATCTCACCTCCTGAGATTCCCAAACCCCTTGTGCCGTCAGAGACCCCCACACAGCTCCCCAACATGTAAGACTTGCATCTGTTGAGATTATAGTCCAGGTCGGAAGAACAAAGAAGCCCCCTGAACTAAACGATGGTGAACTGTCCACCATGTCAGAGAGTGTCGTATAATCGGTTTAAAGATATTAATTGAGATATCTTTGTGTAATCCCTGCACCACTGGTTCAGCATACAGAGCTGAAGAGGTCGCATGTGAAAACGAGCAAAGGAGATCGCATCCGATGCGGCAGTCCTAAGACCTAAAATTTCCATGCATAAGGCTACCAAAGGGAATGATTGTGACTGAAGGTTTTGACAAGCTGATATCAATGTTAAACTTCTCTTATCTGACAAGGACAGAGTCATAGACACTGAATCTATCTGGAAACCTAAAAAGGTTACCCTTGTCTGAGGAAACAATGAACTGATTAGTAAATTGATCCTCCAACCATGATCTTGAAGAAACAACACAAGTCGATTCGTATGAGATTCTGCGAAAATGTGAAGACTGAGCAAGTACCAAGATATCGTCCAAATAAGGAAATACCAAAACCCTGTTCTCTGATTACAGACAGAAGGGCACCGAGAACCTTTGAAAAAAATTATTGGAGCTGACGCTAGGCCAAACGGTAGAGCCACAAAACTGGTAATGCTTGTCTAAAAAGAGAATCTCAGAAACTAAAAGTGATCTGGATGAATCGGAATATGCAGATATGCATCCTGTAAATCTATTGTAGACATATAATGCCCTTGCTAAACAAAAGGCAGGATAGTCCTACAGTTACCATCTTGAATGTTGGTATCCTTACATAACGATTCAATATAGATAGATCCGGAACTGGTCTGAAGGAATTGACCTTCTTTGGTACAATGAAGAGATAGAATAAAACCCCAGCCCCTGCTCCAGAACTGGAACTGGCATAATTACTCCAGCCAACTCTAGATCTGAAACACATTTCAGAAATGCTGAGCCTTTGCTGTGTTTACTGGGACACGGGAAAGAAAAAAAATCTCTTTGCAGGAGGCCTTAACTTGAAGCCAATTCTGTACCTTTCTGAAACAATGTTCTGAAACCAGAGATTGTGAACGGAATTGATCCAAATTTCCTTGAAGAAAACGTAAACTGCCCCATACCAGCTGAGCTGGAATGAGGGCCGCACCTTCATGGGTATTTAGGAGCTGGCTATAGGTTTCTATAAGGCTTGGATATATTCCAAACTGGAAATGGTTTCCAAACTGATACCGCTCCTGAGGATGAAGGATCAGGCTTTTGTTCCTTGTTGTGAGGAAAGGAACGAAAATGATTATTACACCTAAATTTACCTTAGATTTTTTATCCTTTGGTAAAAAAGTTCCCTTCCCTCCAGTAACATAGTATTAATACTGTCACATAGTATTAATCACAAAGTCAGAGAAACCTTCTTTGACCAAGAATCAAGCGTTCAAACTCCATACCTTAAAATTGAAGGATTTGAGATCCTGATGGAAAAAAGGACCTTGCGACAGAAAGTCTGGTCTTAACGGAAGAGTCCACAGCTGGCAAGAGGCCATCCGGACAAGATCCGCATACCAAAACCTGTGAGGCCATGCTGGAGCTACCAGCAGGACAAACGAGCATTCCTTTAGAATCTTGGAAAATACTCTTGGAAGAAGAACTAGAGGTGGAAAGATATAGGCAGGATGATACTTCCAAGGAAGTGATAATGTATCCACTGCTTCCGCCCGAGGATCCCGGGATCTGGACAGATACCAGGGAAGTTTCTTGTTTAGATGAGAAGCCATCAGATCTATTTCTGGGAGTTCCCACATTTGAACAATCTGAAGAAATACCTCTGGGTGAAGAGACCATTCGCCCGGATGCAACGTTTGGCGACTGAGATAATCCGCTTCCCAATTGTCTATACCTGGGATATGAACTGCAGAGATTAGACAGGAGCTGGATTCCGCCCAAACCAAAATTCGAGATACTTCTTTCATAGCCAGAGGACTGTGAGTCCCTCCTTGATGATTGATGTATGCCACAGCTGTGACATTGTCTATCTGAAAACAAATGAACAACTCTCTCTTCAGAAGAGGCCAAGACTGAAGAGCTCTGAAAATTGCACGGAGTTCAAAAATATTGATCGGTAATCTCACCTCCTGAGATTCCCAAACCCCTTGTGCCGTCAGAGACCCCCACACAGCTCCCCAACCTGTAAGACTTGCATCTGTTGAGATTATAGTCCAGGTCGGAAGAACAAAGAAGCCCCCTGAACTAAACGATGGTGAACTGTCCACCATGTCAGAGAGTGTCGTATAATCGGTTTAAAGATATTAATTGAGATATCTTTGTGTAATCCCTGCACCACTGGTTCAGCATACAGAGCTGAAGAGGTCGCATGTGAAAACGAGCAAAGGAGATCGCATCCGATGCGGCAGTCCTAAGACCTAAAATTTCCATGCATAAGGCTACCAAAGGGAATGATTGTGACTGAAGGTTTTGACAAGCTGATATCAATGTTAAACTTCTCTTATCTGACAAGGACAGAGTCATAGACACTGAATCTATCTGGAAACCTAAAAAGGTTACCCTTGTCTGAGGAAACAATGAACTGATTGGTAAATTGATCCTCCAACCATGATCTTGAAGAAACAACACAAGTCGATTCGTATGAGATTCTGCGAAAATGTGAAGACTGAGCAAGTACCAAGATATCGTCCAAATAAGGAAATACCAAAACCCTGTTCTCTGATTACAGACAGAAGGGCACCGAGAACCTTTGAAAAAAATTCTTGGAGCTGACGCTAGGCCAAACGGTAGAGCCACAAAACTGGTAATGCTTGTCTAAAAAGAGAATCTCAGAAACTAAAAGTGATCTGGATGAATCGGAATATGCAGATATGCATCCTGTAAATCTATTGTAGACATATAATGCCCTTGCTAAACAAAAGGCAGGATAGTCCTACAGTTACCATCTTGAATGTTGGTATCCTTACATAACGATTCAATATAGATAGATCCGGAACTGGTCTGAAGGAATTGACCTTCTTTGGTACAATGAAGAGATAGAATAAAACCCCAGCCCCTGTTCCACAACTGGAACTGGCATAATTACTCCAGCCAACTCTAGATCTGAAACACATTTCAGAAATGCTGAGCCTTTGCTGTGTTTACTGGGACACGGGAAAGAAAAAAAATCTCTTTGCAGGAGGCCTTAACTTGAAGCCAATTCTGTACCTTTCTGAAACAATATTCTGAAACCAGAGATTGTGAACGGAATTGATCCAAATTTCCTTGAAGAAAACGTAAACTGCCCCATACCAGCTGATCTGGAATGAGGGCCGCACCTTCATGGGTATTTAGGAGCTGGCTATAGGTTTCTATAAGGCTTGGATATATTCCAAACTGGAAATGGTTTCCAAACTGATACCGCTCCTGAGGATGAAGGATCAGGCTTTTGTTCCTTGTTGTGAGGAAAGGAACGAAAATGATTATTAGACCTAAATTTACCTTAGATTTTTTATCCTTTGGTAAAAAAGTTCCCTTCCCTCCAGTAACAGTTGAGATAATAGAAACCAACTGAAAATCGAATAATTTATTACCCTGGAAAGAAAGGGAAAGCAAAGTTGACTTAGAAGACATATCAGCATTCCAAGTTTTAAGCCATAAAGCTTTTCTAGCTAAAATAGCTAGAGACATATACCTGACATCAACTCTAATTATATCAAAAGATGGTATCACAAATACAATTATTAGCATGTTATAGAATAATAATAATGCTATAAAATTATGATCTGTTACTTGTTGCGCTAAAACTTCTAACCAAAAAGTTGAAGCTGCAGCAACATCCGCTAAAAATATAGCAGGTCTAAGAAGATTACCTGAACATAAGTAAGCTTTTCTTAGAAAGGATTCAATTTTCCTATCTAAAGGATCCTTAAATGAAGTACTATCTGCCATAGGAATAGTAGTACGTTTACCAGGAGTAGAGACAGCCCCATTAACCTTAGAGATTTTGTCCCAAAACTCTAATCTGTCAGATGGCACAGGATATAATTGCTTAAACGTTTAGAAGGAGTAAATGAATTACCCAAATTATTCCATTCCCTGGAAATTACTTCAGAAATAGCATCAGGGAGAGAAAACACTTCTGGAATAACTACAGGAGATTTAAAAACCTTATTTAAACGTTTAGATTTAGTATCAAGAGGACCAGAATCCTCTATTTCTAATGCAATTAATACTTCTTTAAGTAAAGAACGAATAAATTCCATCTTGAACAAATACAAAGATTTATCAGCATCAACCTCTGAGACAGAAACCTCTGAACCAGAAGAACCATTATCAGTATCAGAATGATGATGTTCATTTAAAAAATTCATCTGAAAAAAGAGAAGTTTTAAAAGACTTTTATGTATACTAGAAGGAGAAATAACAGACATAGCCTTCTTAATGGATTTAAAAAATAAAATCTCTTATGTTATCAGGAACACTCTGAAAATTAGATGTTGACGGAACAGCAACAGGTAATGTAACAGTACTAAAGGAAATTTTATCTGCATTAATAAGTTTGTCATGACATGCAATACAAACAACAGCTGGAAAAACAGATACCAAAAGTTTATAGCAGATACACTTAGCTTGGTAGCTCCAGCACTGGGCAGCGATTTTCCTGAAGTATCTTCTGACTCAGTTGCAACGTGGAACATCTTGCAATATGTAAAAGAAAAAAACAACAACATATAAAGCAAAATTGATCAAATTCCTTAAATGACAGTTTCAGGAATGGGAAAAAAATGCCAGTGAACAAGCTTCTAGCAACCAGAAGCAATAAATAATGAGACTTAAATAATGTGGAGACAAAAATGACGCCCATATTTTTTAGCGCCAAAAAAGACGCCCACATTATTTGGCGCCTAAATGCTTTTGGCGCCAAAAATGACGCCACATCCGGAACGCCGACACTTTTGACGCAAAAAAAAGTCAAAAAATGACGCAACTTCCGGCGACACGTATGACGCCGGAAACAGAAAAAAAAATTTGCGCCAAAAAAGTCCGCGCCAAGAATGACGCAATAAAATGAAGCATTTTCAGCCCCCGCGAGCCTAACAGCCCACAGGGAAAAAGTCAAATTTTTTAAGGTAAGAAAAAATGATTGAAACAAATGCATTTAACCCAAGTATGAAACTGACTGTCTGAAAATAAGGAATGTTGAACATCCTGAGTCAAGGCAAATAAATGTTTGAATACATATATTTAGAACTTTATAAAAAAGTGCCTAACCATAGCTTAGAGTGTCACAGAAAATAAGCTTACTTACTTACCCCAGGACACTCATCTACATGTTGTAGAAAGCCAAACCAGTACTGAAACGAAAATCAGCAGAGGTAATGGTATATATATATATAAGAGTATATCGTCGATCTGAAAAGGGAGGTAAGAGATGAATCTCTACGACCGATAACAGAGAACCTATGAAATAGACCCCGTAGAAGGAGATCATTGCATTCAAATAGGCAATACTCTCCTCACATCCCTCTGACATTCACTGCACGCTGAGAGGAAAACCGGGCTCCAACCTGCTGCGGAGCGCATATCAACGTAGAATCTAGCACAAACTTACTTCACCACCTCCATAGGAGGCAAAGTTTGTAAAACTGAATTGTGGGTGTGGTGAGGGGTGTATTTATAGGCATTTTAAGGTTTGGGAAACTTTGCCCCTCCTGGTAGGAATGTATATCCCATACGTCACTAGCTCATGGACTCTTGCTAATTACATGAAAGAAACATAATTTATGTAAGAACTTACCTGATAAATTCATTTCTTTCATATTAGCAAGAGTCCATGAGCTAGTGACGTATAGAATATATATTCCTACCAGGAGGGGCAAAGTTTCCCAAACCTCAAAATGCCTATAAATAAACCCCTCACCACACCCACAAATCAGTTTAACGAATAGCCAAGAAGTGGGGTTATAAGAAAAAAGTGCGAAAGCATAAAAATAAGAAATTGGAATAATTGTGCTTTATACAAAAAAATCATAACCACCACAAAAAAAGGGTGGGCCTCATGGACTCTTGCTAATATGAAAGAAATGAATTTATCAGGTAAGTTCTTACATAAATTATGTTTTCTTTCATGTAATTAGCAAGAGTCCATGAGCTAGTGACGTATGGGATAATAAATACCCAAGATGTGGAACTTCCACGCAAGAGTCACTAGAGAGGGAGGGATAAAATAAAGACAGCCAATTCCGCTGAAAAAATAATCCACACCCCAAAATAAAGTTTTAATCTTATAATGAAAAAAAATGAAATTATAAGCAGAAGAATCAAACTGAAACAGCTGCCTGAAGTACTTTTCTACCAAAAACTGCTTCAGAAGAAGAAAACACATCAAAATGGTAGAATTTAGTAAAAGTATGCAAAGAAGACCAAGTTGCTGCTTTGCAAATCTGATCAACCGAAGCTTCATTCCTAAACGCCCAGGAAGTAGAAACTGACCTAGTAGAATGAGCTGTAATCCTTTGAGGCGGAGTTTTACCCGACTCAACATAAGCATGATGAATCAAAGATTTTAACCAAGACGTCAAAGAAATGGCAGAGGCCTTCTGACCTTTCCTGGAACCGGAAAAGATAACAAATAGACTAGAAGTCTTTCGGAAATCTTTAGTAGCTTCAACATAATATTTCAAAGCTCTAACTACATCCAAAGAATGCAACGATCTTTCCTTAGAATTCTTAGGATTAGGACACAATGAAGGAACCACAATTTCTCTACTAATGTTGTTAGAATTCACAACTTTAGGTAAAAATTTAAATGAAGTCCGCAACACCGCTTTATCCTGATCAAAAATCAGAAAAGGAGACTCACAAGAAAGAGCAGATAACTCTGAAACTCTTCTAGCAGAAGAGATGGCCAAAAGGAACAACACTTTCCAAGAAAGTAATTTAATATCCAAAGAATGCATAGGTTCAAACGGAGGAGTTTGTAAAGCCCCCAGAACCAAATTCAAACTCCAAGGAGGAGAGATTGACTTAATGACAGGTTTTATACGAACCAAAGCCTGTACAAAACAATGAATATCAGGAAGATTAGCAATCTTTCTGTGAAACAGCACAGAAAGAGCAGAAATTTGTCCTTTCAAAGAACTTGCAGACAAACCTTTATCCAGACCATCCTGAAGAAATTGTAAAATTCTAGGAATTCTAAAAGAATGCCAGGAAAATTGATGAGAAGAGCACCAAGAAATGTAAGTCTTCCAGACTCGATAATATATCTTCCTAGACACAGATTTTCGAGCCTGTAACATTGTATTAATTACGGAGTCAGAGAAACCTCTATGACTGAGAATCAAGCGTTCAATCTCAATACCTTCAAATTTAATGATTTGAGATCCTGATGGAAAAAAGGACCTTGAGATAGAAGGTCTGGTCTTAATGGAAGAGTCCAAGGTTGGCAAGTAGCCATCCGGACAAGATCCGCATACCAAAACCTGTGAGGCCATGCTGGAGCCACCAGCAGAACAAACGAACGCTCTTTTAGAATCTTGGAGATCACTCTTGGAAGAAGAATTAGAGGCGGAAAGATATAGGCAGGATGATACTTCCAAGGAAGTGACAATGCATCCACTGCCTCCGCCTGAGGATCCCTGGATCTGGACAGATACCTGGGAAGTTTCTTGTTTAGATGAGAGGCCATCAGATCTATTTCTGGAAGACCCCAGATTTGAATAATCTGAAGAAATACCTCTGGGTGAAGAGACCATTCGCTTCCCAATTGTCTATACCTGGGATGTGAACCGCAGAAATTAGACAGGAGCTGGATTCCGCCCATACAAGTATCCGAGATACTTCTTTCATAGCCAGAGGACTGTGAGTCCCCCCTTGATGATTGACATATGCCACGGTTGTGACATTGTCCGTCTGAAAACAAATGAACGATTCTCTCTTCAGAAGAGGCCACGACTGAAGAGCTCTGAAAATCGCACGGAGATCCAAAATATTGATTGGTAATCTCGCCTCCTGAGATTCCCAAACCCCCTGCGCTGTCAGAGACCCCCATACAGCTCCCCAACCTGTCAGACTTGCATCTGTTGAGATCACAGTCCAGGTTGGAAGAACAAAAGAAGCCCCTTGAACTAAACGATGGTGATCTGTCCACCACGTTAGAGAGTGTCGTACAATCGGATTTAAAGATATTAACTGTGATATCTTTGTATAATCCCTGCACCACTGGTTCAGCATACAAAGCTGAAGAGGTCGCATGTGAAAACGAGCAAAGGGGATCGCGTCCGATGCAGCAGTCATAAGACCTAGAATTTCCATGCATAAGGCTACCGAAGGGTATGATTGAGACTGAAGGTTTCGACAAGCTGAAACCAATTTCAGACGTCTCTTGTCCGTCAGAGACAAAGTCATGGACACTGAATCTATTTGGAAACCTAAAACGGTTACCCTTGTCTGAGGAATCAATGAACTCTTTGGTAAATTGATCCTCCAACCATGTTCTTGAAGAAATGACACAAGTCGATTCGTATGAAATTCTTCTAAATGTGAAGACTGAGCAAGTACCAAGATATCGTCCAAATAAGGAAATACCACAATACCCTGCTCTCTGATTACAGAGAGAAGGGCACCGAGCACCTTTGAAAAAATCCTTGGAGCTGTTGCTAGGCCGAACGGCAGAGCCACAAACTGGTAATGCTTGTCTAGAAAAGAGAATCTCAGAAACTGAAAATGATCTGGATGAATCGGAATATGCAGATATGCATCCTGTAAATCTATTGTGGACATATAATGCCCTTGCTGAGCAAAAGGCAGAATAGTCCTTATAGTTACCATTTTGAATGTTGGTATCCTTACATAACGATTCAATATTTTTAAATCCAGAACTGGTCTGAAGGAATTCTCCTTCTTTGGTACAATTAATAGATTTGAGTAAAACCCCCGACCCTGTTCCAGAACTGGAACTGGCACAATTACTCCAGCCAACTCTAGATCTGAAACACATTTCAGAAATGCTTGAGCCTTCACTGGGTTTATTGGAATGCGAGAAAGAAAAAATCTTCTTGCAGGAGGCCTTACCTTGAAACCTATTCTGTACCCTTGTGAAACAATGTTCTGAATCCAAAGACTGTGAATCGAATTGATCCAAATTTCTTTGAAAAATCGTAATCTGCCCCCTACCAGCTGTGCTGGAATGAGGGCCGCACCTTCATGTGGACTTGGGAGCTGGCTTTGGCTTTCTGAAAGGCTTGGATTTATTCCAGACTGGAGATGGTTTCCAAACAGAAGCCGTTCCTTTAGGGGAAGGATCAGGCTTCTGTTCCTTATTCTGACGAAAGGAGCGAAAACGATTAGCAGCCCTATATTTACCTTTAGATTTTTTATCCTGAGGTAAAAAAGTTCCTTTCCCCCCAGTAACAGTTGAAATAATAGAATCCAACTGAGAACCAAACAATTTATTACCTTGAAAAGAAAGGGAAAGCAAAGTTGACTTAGAAGACATATCTGCATTCCAAGTTTTAAGCCACAAAGCTCTTCTAGCTAAAATAGCTAAAGACATATACCTGACATCAACTCTAATGATATCAAAGATGGCATCACAAATAAAGTTATTAGCATGTTGAAGAAGTGCTATGAGTATTATGATCTGACACTTGTTGTGCCAAAGCCTCCAACCAAAAAGTGGAAGCTGCCGCAACATCAGCCAAAGAAATAGCAGGCCTAAGAAGATTACCTGAACATAAATAGGCTTTCCTTAGATAGGATTCAATCTTCCTATCTAAAGGATCCTTAAAGGAAGTACTATCTGCCGTAGGAATAGTAGTACGTTTAGCGAGAGTAGAGATAGCCCCATCAACTTTAGGGATTTTGTCCCAAAACTCTAATCTGTCAGATGGCACAGGATACAATTTCTTAAACCTTTTAGAAGGAGTAAATGTATTACCCAGATTATTCCATTCCCTAGAAATTACTTCAGAAATAGCATCAGGGACAGGAAAAACTTCCGGAATAACTGTAGGAGGTTTAAAAACCGAATGTAAACGCTTAGTGGATTTAGTATCAAGAGGACTAGATTCCTCCATCTCTAATGCGATTAAAACTTCTTTAAGTAAAGAACGAATAAATTCCATTTTAAATAAATATGAAGATTTATCAGTGTCAATATCTGAGACAGAATCCTCTGAACCAGAAAAATCATCATCAGAAACAGACAAATCAGAATGATGATGTTCATTTAAAAATTCATCTGAAAAATGTGAAGATTTAAAAGACCTTTTACGTTTACTGGAAGGAGGAATAACAGACATAGCCTTCCTAATAGATTTAGAAACAAAATCTCTTATATTAACAGGAACATCCTGAGTATTAGATGTTGATGGAACAGCAACAGGTAATGGAATATTACTAATGGAAATACGATCTGCATTAGCAAGCTTATCATGACATTCATCACAAACTACAGCCGGAGGGACAGTTACCACAAGTTTACAGCAGATACACTTAACTTTGGTAGAACCAGCATCAGGCAGCGTTTTTCCAGAAGTAGCTTCTGATCCAGGGTCAATCTGAGATATCTTGCAATATGTAAGAGAAAAAACAACATATAAAGCAAAATCTATCAAATTCCTTAAAAGGCAGTTTCAGGAATGGGAAAAATGCCAATGAACAAGCCTCTAGCAACCAGAAGCAAATGAAAAATGAGACTTAAATAATGTGAGAAAAAGGTGGAGACAATAATGACGCCCACATTTTTTAGCGCCAAAAAAGCCGCCTACATTATTGGCGCCCAAATGCTTTTGGCACCAAGAATGACGCCACATCTGGTTACGCCAACATTTTGGGCGCAAAACGTTAAAAAAAATTACGCAAACACGAACAACTTCCGGGCGACAAGTATGACGCCGGAAATGACAACGAATTTTTTTTTTGCGCCAAAAAAGTCAGCGCCAAGAATGACGCAATAAAATGAAGCATTTTCAGCCCCCGCGAGCCTAACAGCCCACAGGGAAAAAAGTCAATTTTTAAGGTAAGAAAAAATGTTTTATTCATATGCATTATCCCAAATAATAAAACTGACTGTCTGAAATAAGGAATATTGATCATCCTGAATCAAGGCAAATAAATGTTTAAACACAAATATTTAGAACTTTATATAAAAGTGCCCAACCATAGCTTAGAGTGTCACAAAAAATAAGACTTACTTACCCCAGGACACTCATCTACATGTAGTAGAAAGCCAAACCAGTACTGAAACGAGAATCAGTAGAGGTAATGGTATATAAGAGTATATCGTCGATCTGAAAAGGGAGGTAAGAGATGAATCTCTACGACCGATAACAGAGAACCTATGAAATAGATCCCGTAGAAGGAGACCATTGAATTTAAATAGGCAATACTCTCTTCACATCCCTCTGACATTCACTGCACACTGAGAGGAAAACCGGGCTCCAGCCTGCTGCGAAGCGCATATCAACGTAGAATCTAGCACAAACTTACTTCACCACCTCCACGGGAGGCAAAGTTTGTAAAACTGATTTGTGGGTGTGGTGAGGGGTGTATTTATAGGCATTTTGAGGTTTGGGAAACTTTGCCCCTCCTGGTAGGAATGTATATCCTATACGTCACTAGCTCATGGACTCTTGCTAATTACATGAAAGAAATTAATGTTAATAAGTGAAAAATATATATAATTAAGTAGGATTGTATATAATTCATGGAAGACATTGAGTATTGAAACCCATTTTTAATTTTTCATTCTTTATTTATAATTTAATATGCATTATATATAGAAGAATTTTTAGAAAAAGTTATATGAGGTATTTTTTAGATATTTTTTTAGATAATTTGTTACTATTAAATATGGTTTATTTTATTAAATGTATGAAATTGGAGTGCTTATAAACAGTTTGATGAGAATAGTTTATATTTTAGATTAGGGTGTAGAAATAAATTTATTAGAACATGTATAAAATTATATACAATCCTACTTAATTATATATATTTTTCACTTATTAACATTCATTTTTATATTAGAGAACTAAGAGGCTTTGCAAAATAAAGCGAGAACGTGTTAAATTATATAAAACTTTACTTCTCTGTTATTATCTCACATTTTTGAACTATTATCTGTGTTAAAATAAGTGATGGATTAAAGTGAGGATGTATAACTGGATAAAGAGACTTTATAATGAAAGAACAACAAAACCAGTACAATAATGGGTTAATCAGAATGCCTTTATTAGGGGAAGGACAAGTGAGATCAGGTATCTTGACAAAGGCTCTACGTGAGCCGATACGCGTTGATGTACTGTTCTTATTAACACCTGTGAAAGAGGAGAGGATTGATCATTAGTCTTACATTGACTACGGCAAACACTACTGACTTTGCTCCCAGAACCGTCCACTAGCCTAGACCAATCGTTGGAATACATTGAGTAAGGAGTAAGGCTGATAGGTGGAATGGTAGGAGCGTCTTTTCAAACCAGTGCGCGCACTAGCATCTACTCAATCAGCTGTGAGGCGGAGGTAAATATACTGACAGCCGCATCAGTAAGTAACTACTGTGATATACCTTTAAGGTATATCCCCGCCCATATACAACACCAACCTATTTAAGGAGCTCAAAACTAGGATACCTTGCCTGAAAATTGTAGTATTGTATTCAGCTAGTAACTTTGTCTTATTAGTTATTTTCTCTTCAGGTCAATTCTGAGTGTTATTTGCTCAACTCAAGTTATTCCTGTTTAATTCCCAAACATCCTGTTCTCTGTACCTGTGGTAAAACCACTCGTAGCCTGTTTCTACCTTACAGCCAGGATCGGCTGTTATCCACCTCCAGATCACTCCACTTTCATCTGTGACGGATCTCATTTCCTCGGCGTTCCGGAAGTCAGATACACTCACACTGGACGCTGAAGCGGTTGGTAAAGTATCGCTCTGGGGGAAAGTTTTCATAACAAGGTACCGCTCAACTTATTATGTTAACCAGAGGATATCTGAATATCGCTAAGTGTATTATCACACATATGCTTCTGTGAAATCAGGCTGTACTTGTTTTATTGATGTGCAACTGAGTTACCGCAGCTTCTACTGCTACTTGTCTATCTTTATCCCGCATTAACACGCAAACTAATCATCCTGCAAACATTCTGTTTAAGAATTATTGGAGTGAATGGAGAACTGTAAATATTTTATTTCTGAATGATTTTGTGTGAGTGTGTGAAGATATAACAGTCTAAAAACGGCAACACCAAGTTCATCTTTGAGGATTACAAAACAATTGGAGATATATCAACAAGTGTGTGAAAACATACCATGCTTAAATGAGTTACTCCAGTATAAACTCCATGTAACCAGGACACCTGCTTACTAATCTTACTAATACCAATTGTATCTATACTTTAGTCATTACTTAACCCCTGAAGTCTCAGGAACGCTAGTTACCTCTATCTAACCCAGGTTTGCTTTGGGAATTTATCTTCACTAACTCTAATGAGCCACAGTGGTTATCACTACTATATCTATCTATAATGCTTAGGCATTAATTAAAGTCTATCTCCTGTCTATCCACAGACATTGTGTCTATCATTACCTAAATCTTCTTCAGTAAACAGTCTCACTGTTCATTCACCATTTAAACAAAGCTATTGTTCTCTGGTGAAAAGTAACAAAGAGATACACAACTACTTAAGTAGTTTAAACTTCAAAGTATATTTAAACTTTGGGATAACAACAAGTTAGTATCCCACAACTACACACTACCGACTACTGAGACAGAAGTTAGGGAGAAAGGTTGTGTCATGCTGAATATAGAACCGTACTGATACAGAGCATTAAACCTGCACACAAAAAAGGTAATACAAACAGCTAATTACAGAGTGGGAGGAAACCTGCAAGAAAAAGGTCAATTACAAGTGGTTATATACTTTTACCCCACACTTTTGAAAGCAGACAAGCACGGTACTTGATTTATAATCTGCGATATCCAGGTGAAATGCTTTCTATTTCCATTGCAAAATTGCATAAATAACAACAGCAAGAAGTGAAACTGCAGCGAATGAAACACTGTTTCGTTTTTTCCTTCTTTGTAATACTTGAATCGGAACTAAAGGCTATTTCATAAAGGTTATTCTGAAACATGTTTTAATAAGGAACTAAAAGAAGCCTTTTGAAAGAAAATCTCTTTTGCTGATGGACTGTATGTGCTTATTGAATTCAGAGAAATCAGAGAAGCATCTTATACTGATTAACCGTTTATTTATTGTCTGCTAAGTTAAAACAACAGTGGCATTTATTTATTTATTTGTTATTTTTACATTGGCACCGGTGTCATTAGAACTTTTTATTATAGGATTGTATCAATTATGTATTATATTGAATACATTATTTATGTTTAAGAGGTTTGAGTTTCATTGCATTAGAGATTTGAAGTACTACTTATTGTGTAACTTACACCTCTTTGTTTATGTTTTATGTTTTAATAGGATTGAAGCTCAATCCTATTGGCTGATTGCATCGGTCAATAGGATTTTTTATTCTTTAATTCCGATTGGCTGATAGAATTCTACCAGATATGGGAGCATCATGTTGAAGCATGAGACTTCTAAGCTAGGTAGGTACCACCCATTGTTAAATACCTGTTTTGGAGGTTCTAATTAACTAACCATCCTGTAATTTGAATTGGGATTTGGACTTCATTAAGATTCTAAGATCTTCCTTACCAATACAGTCATCTTTTAAGGGGGCTGTTTTCAGGATTTTCTATATGTTTAATTAAAATACCTATAATGGGGTCTTCTTTTTGACTAGTGATCAGGTCCTCACTAGGAGAATCCTGACTCCATTGTACCAGGTTAGGCTCATTTTGTTGTTTAGCCTGATTTCTGGTAATGACCTCTCCCTGAAAGCGCCCATTAAGTAGTCAATATTGAGGAGCTCTCCAGTTATGGCTTCTTGTTTGCCTAATGAATCTTGGTCTTTTTCCAGTGTATGGTAATCCCATTGGAAACCACTAATTTATCAATTTCATGGAAAAATGTACAATGTTTGACTGGGTTTTTGTTAGTTTTCTGCATGCCATTTCTTTTCCAAGTTGGCAGGTATTCAACAAAACTGTCACACACATAATTTGAGTCAGTAATGATCCCAAATTCATGAAAACCTTGTTCAATAGACATTTCAATGTTTTTTTTTAAAATAGCAGTGAGTTCTGCTACTTGACTGGATCTTGGTCCAATGTTGAATCCTACAGAAAAATGTGGGAATCCGTTTGCCCAAGCTATACCAATGCCAGCGAATAATCTGTACTTATTATCAATAGTGGCATGGTAGGAACACCCATCAACATATACCCAAGGTAATGTTTTACAATGGTCCTCATTGTATATTTTATATGGGGAAAGCAATTGTTTCTCCAGGAAATCATCTTCTAATAAATCTTCCCCATGATCTTTAGCAGTACACTCATGGAGTTCAGCAAGCCCCTGTGTGACTGGATTCTTTTTGTTTTGCTTATAGCGAATTTCTAAAGGCCAGTCTTGTAAGGAAAGAGTCTACGCTGTTATGCGGCTATTGGATAGGTTCCCATCTCTTATTATCTTACTTTGCAAATATAGCAAAAGCTGGTGGGCCATTTCTACAATCATTTTCTAGCCCTGTATATAGCTGCAGAAATTTTGTAGAGCCCATACAGTAGATAAGAGGGCTTTTTCGCAATCACTAAATTTTATTTCCACTGGGGATAAAGTTTTGCTTGCATTAGCAATAACTTTGCTTAAACTATCATGTTTTTGGTATAAAAAAGCACTCATGCTTATATCTGTGTAACTTGTTTCTAAGTAGAAAGGTTTACCACCTTCAGGGTAAGCTAAGAAAGGTGCTTGAGTGAGTTTTCTCTTCAGCTTTCTTATAGCTGTCTCTTGAACCTAACTCCAGTGCCATACTGGATCCTTCTTCAGAAGATGTAGCAGTGGTTTAGCTAATTCTATTAAATGAGAAGAGACATAAACATTATTGTCTATAGTTATGCAAAAGAATGACAAGGCGGCACTCAAAGGTCAAAGAAAATAAGTGGTTTTATTTTGCTTAATCCCTGTATCCCAGGGACATACACCCCAAAACATATAAGTGCAATTAAAAAGAGGAATTAAACATTACCAGGCCTGGTATAAATAACAATTCTGACACATAGTAACTATACATATCCAGAAAGTACAACAGTGTAACAACACGCTTCCTTAGTATAAATAAAACTATGTGTTAAATGTAATTGCAACAATGTTGCCATTACATAATGAGACACAAATGTCCCAGAATCGGAGCACTTAGTGTATATAACACGCTCCTTAATAATGGATTTATTACCACAAGAAACTTCCAGTGTTCCTTTTTAAACCAGCTGATAACAAATAAGCAGCCTCACCACAATCTGCGGTACATTCCTTTAGCCTGCTGAATATATTTCCACCATATCCGTTCCGAAAAGCTGAACTCAAGCAGCAACGGATTCCGGTATATCCATGGCACAATGGACCTCCTCTTTATCACTGCACCTTTTTGATTACAAGAAGGAAGTTTTTGGACACCAAGGCTGCTGTTGTTTGCGCTGGTAAAGCAAATTCACTGTGAACACAGTCACTCCATTAACCGCTGCCAGGTAGGTTATTCCTATACTTCAAAAGTTGCCGCTCTCATGAAACATCAGGCATGACGCGTTTCGCCCCTCCTCTTTGTGGGCTGACCTCAGGGCTTCATCAGATGCTTGATAGTGGCTAGCACAGCCTTTATATACAATTCTAATGCTAATTGACATATTTACAGAACATCACAATACAGCAACTTTATTGAAAACATATTAAGACATGATTTGCGCACATACATTTCAAATCTTGTCTCTGCGCAAACAGAAAAGGGGTATGTGTTTTTGGAAATGGCAATTTAGCTCACACTAAGCACAGTGTAACATAGCTCCTGACACTTTGTCAATCTGGGAGAGGTTATGTAATACAACCATTATGCTTTTCTATAGCCTGCCAGAATTAAATAAATAAACCTTTTATAAAGATAGACCCCCTTATAGAAAGCATGAGAAATTGATTTTTTTCATTAAGACCTTTTGGAGCCAGTGTATCTAATCGATAAATCCAGCGGGATTCATTTTGGAGTAGCATTGTATCTACATCACCACCTCGGCGGTGCTGTTTGATGTGTTGTATCCCTGTCACTTTTATAATTGTAAAATCTGAATTGTGATACCGTTCAAAGTGCCTGGCCACTGGGCTGTCTTGCACCTTATTCTTGATATCATCTCTATGCTCCCTCACTCGGTCTTTCAGGTCACGTTTGGTTTTCCCTATATAATAAAGGGGACATGAACAGTGCAAAAGGTAAATGACTCCTGTGCTATTACAGGTAATCCATTGCTTTATTTTGTATTGTCTACCTGTTGTGGTTTCAAATTTGCAGGTTTTCTGAATAAACCTGCAATACACACAATGTCCACAAGGGCTACAGCCCTGCCATTTACCTCTTTCACTCAGCCATGTTGATGTAGGTTTTTTCCTACTATATTCACTCTGTACCAGCTTATCCTTAAGACTCAAAGCTCTACGTGCTGTTAAGAGCAGATAGTCTCTTACATATTCTTTTAGCTCAGCATCAATGGTTAACATATGCCAATATTTTTTCATTATGCACCTCAATTTACCCCAATGTGAATTGAACCTTGTGATCAATCGTACCTTATCAGCATCTTCCCTTGCTACACGTTTTTTATATAGCAAGTCATTTCTTGCACTATTTCTAGCTCGTGCCCATGCTTTTTTTACCTGTCTTTTTGAGTAGCCTCTCTCTAAAAACCTGCGGGACATATCTCTTGCTTGCTTCTGAAAATCATCTACATCCGAACAGTTCCTCCTCAATCTGAGGAACTGGCCCACTGGTATCCCAGTTTTTAAACTTTCAGGATGATGGCTACTTGCATGTAAGAGACTATTTGTGGCCGTTGACTTTCGATGTACCCTGGTAACTAGACGTCTCCCTTCCTTACTAATGGATAAATCCAAAAATATAGCTTAATCTCGGCTGATTTCACTAGTGAGGAAAATGTTATATCCATTATCTGTATTTAAAATGCTCAAAAAGTTTTCCAAAAGATCCCTGCTACCTCTCCAGAGAAGCAGGATGTCATCCACAAAACGAACCCAGAGTGCCACATGCGCCTCCACCAGGGATTCAAAGCACAAGAAAATTTCTCGAGCCTCCCACAGGCCAAGATGTAAACAAGCATATGTGGGGGCGCATGTGGCACCCATGGCTGTTCCCTGAAGTTGTCTATAATATCTTCCATCAAACTGAAAGATATTATTATTAAATATTAGATGCAGCAAAGAAATAACAAAATCCGTATGAGCCTGGAAATCCTGTCCTCTTTGTTCTAGAAAGAATCTGATAGCTCTAATCCCTACATTGTGAGGGATCGAAGAATATAATGACTCAACGTCAACGGTAACCAACCAGGTATCATCATCAACCTCAATACCATCTAGTTTTCTAAGGACATCCGAAGTATCCTGGACATAGGAGGGCAATGAACTAAGGAAGGGCCTCATGAAAAAATCAATATATCTACTCGCTCCTTCCATTGGGCCCCCTATGCCCGAGATAATTGGACGTCCCGGTGGTTTATCCATACACTTATGCAGCTTGGGGATGCAATAAAATGTAGGTACTATGGGAAATTTCTTGTACATAAAAGCATGTTCTTTATGCGTTATAAGCCCTTCCCTCAGAGCATCATTTAGAACAAATAACAATTCATTACAAGATTTGTCAAAAGCTGACCTATCTGTTAGCTCATACTGTGCTGTGTTTGACAACTGCCTATGGATTTCAGCTACATAATCATGTTCATTCATGACTACCAGATTGCCTCCTTTATCTGAGGATTTCAAAATGATGTCTTTGTGATTGAGTAACTCAAAAAGAGATCTCCTTTCACTTACACTCAAATTATCATTGACAACACCACAAACTTGTAATTCCCCAATCTCTCTTTCTACACATTTCACAAAATTGTGAATTTCTGGTGCAGATGAGAGAGGGGGCATATATTTAGAAGGTGGTTTAAATCTTGATTTTTTAGGATGTCGAGTTTCCTCAACATCATCATTTTGATCCTCTAATAGGGACACTAGATCATCCATGGCTCGTTTGTCTTTTATGTCCACCAGCCCACCTGGGTTATCTCTCCTCTTCATAACCTTTTTAAGAACCAGTTTTCTTGCAAAAAGGTTCATATCTTTTATGAATTCAAATTTATCCAGGTGGGCTGATGGGCAGAAAGACAAACCTCTGCTTAGCAGTGACATCTGAGAGAGGGAGAGAGGAACGGAAGATAAATTAACAACCCACAGTGCATCAGAGCTCTCACTGGGTTGTGAACCAAGGATCGAGGTTAAATTCTCTGATTCCTTGTTAACATCTGTGTCCCTCTGTTGTTCCTGTATCTCCCACCACCTCTTCTCTTGTTTGAAGAGCGTCCACCTCCCTCTCTTTCGCCTGCCCCCCCCTCCTTGATTTCCGCCTAAAGGGGGTAGTTCATGTGAGGAATTCCCTACAACCTGTAAATCACTTTGCTCATTGTCTGAATTGTCAGTCCCAGAGTCATATGAATTGCGACTATTATTGCTATTTCTATAGATGTAAATTTTACTTTTCCTTTCATTATCTTGATCTCTCATTAATTTCTTACGCTTCCTAAACTTAACCTCATTTTGCAATTTATCTAAATTCCTTTGAATTTCTTTATTTAATTTTTCAAAGGCCGGATCAACAGAAAATACATTAACTGCCATATATGCCTTTTCTACCTCTATTTTACTTTCTTCCAGTTTTAATTTGTCTTCTGCTATCATAAGTTCCATTAATTAAATTGTGCATTTAGTTAGGATTGCGTTCCATTTTGCAATAAAATCATTGTCTGCATTAGGGCCCCTTAAACTAATACCTGGATCCAATTTGATCCTTAAACCTCTAGGTATTAATTTCTCCCTAACATAATTCTCAAGGCTGGCAATTTCCCCTTTGAGCTTTAGCTCTTTAATAGCTTTTGCTTTGTAAAGTTTAAATGCTGCAAATACATCTTCACTTTTCTCATCAATATTTTGTTCATCAATAATTATTGTAGCTTTAAATGCCTCACTGACATCACTTTGCTATCTCTCATCAGAAATTTTAAACGCCATTTTGCCAGCTCCAAAAACACTTTAAAATTGTCACTGTTAACACAGGGAAAGCAAAACCATAAACTTCCACTTGATTTATAATCAAGAGTAGGTGCTCAACAGAAACAGCGTTTAATTACTGCTGCATATATCAAAATATTAAATTAAAGAATGTGTGCACTCTACAGTTGATATAAATGTAAAGACCAGGTGCCTGCAGTCATAAAGCAATATACACAATATATTAAATGAGAAGAGACATAACCATTATTGTCTATAGTTATGCAAAAGAATGACAAGGCGGCACTCAAAGGTCACGGAAAATAAGTGGTTTTATTTTGCTTAATCCCTGTGTCCCAGGGACATTGAATCACCCAAAACATATAAGTGCAATTAAAGAGAGGAATTACACATTACCAGGCCTGGTATAAATAACAATTCTGACACATAGTAACTATACATATCCAGAAAGCCCAACAGTGCAACAACAGCTCCAAAAACACTCATTTTGGAGTAGCATTGTATCTACATCACCACCTCGGCGGTGCCGTTTGATGTGTTGTATCCCTGTCACTTTCATAATTGTAAAATCTGAATTGTGATACCGTTCAAAGTGCCTGGCCACTGGGCTGTCTTGCACCTTATTCTTGATATCATCTCTATGCTCCCTCACTCGGTCTTTCAGGTCACGTTTGGTTTTCCCTATATAATAAAGGGGACATGAACAGTGCAAAAGGTAAATGACTCCTGTGCTATTACAGGTAATCCATTGCTTTATTTTGTATTGTCTACCTGTTGTGGTTTCAAATTTGCAGGTTTTCTGAATAAACCTGCAATACACACAATGTCCACAAGGGCTACAGCCCTGCCATTTACCTCTTTCACTCAGCCATGTTGATGTAGGTTTTTTCCTACTATATTCACTCTGTACCAGCTTATCCTTAAGACTCAAAGCTCTACGTGCTGTTAAGAGGAGATAGTCTCCTACATATTCTTTTAGCTCAGCATCAATGGTTAACATATGCCAATATTTTTTCATTATGCACCTCAATTTACCCCAATGTGAATTGAACCTTGTGATCAATCATACCTTATCAGCAGCTTCCCTTGCTACACGTTTTTTATATAGCAAGTCATTTCTTGCACTATTTCTAGCTCGTGCCCATGCTTTTTTTTACCTGTCTTTTTGAGTAGCCTCTCTCTAAAAACCTGCGGGACATATCTCTTGCTTGCTTCTCAAAATCATCTACATCAGAACAGTTCCTCCTCAATCTGAGGAACTGGCCCACTGGTATCCCAGTTTTTAAACTTTCAGGATGATGGCTACTTGCATGTAAGAGACTATTTGTGGCCGTTGACTTTCGATGTGGTGAGGCTGCTTATTTGTTATCAGCTGGTTTAAAAAGGAACACTGGAACTTTCTTGTGGCAATAAATCCATTATTAAGGAGCGTGTTATATACACTAAGTGCTCCGATTCTGGGACATTTGTTTCTCATTATCTAATGGCAACATTGTTGCAATTACATTTAACACATAGTTTTATTTATACTAAGGAAGCGTGTTGTTACACTGTTGTGCTTTCTGGATATGTATTGTTACTATGTGTCAGAATTGTTATTTATACCAGGCCTGGTAATGTTTAATTCCTCTTTTTAATTGCACTTATATGTTTTGGGGTGATTCAATGTCCCTGGGATACAGGGATTAAGCAAAATAAAACCACTTATTTTCCGTGACCTTTGAGTGCCGCCTTGTCATTCTTTTGCATAACTATAGACAATAATGGTTATGTCTCTTCTCATTTAATATATTGTGTATATTGCTTTATGACTGCAGGCACCTGGTCTTTACATTTATATCAACTGTAGAGTGTACACATTCTTTAATTTAAGGTTTAGCTAATTCTGTATAATTATCAATAAATTTGCGAGAATAATTGGTCATACTCAGGAATGATCTTAATTCCTTTAAGTTAGTTGGGTACTTAGAATTTATTATGGCTTCAACCTTTTTCTTCTGAGGATTTAACCCTTCAGAAGTAACTCCATGTCCCAAAAAGTTGACACGAGTACGGCACCATTGAGCTTTTTGTAGGGATAATTTGACACCTGCCCTTTAAGTTGGCAAAGGAAATCTTTAAGTTCTGTGATGTGTTTTTTAAAGTCTGTGCTTTTGATTAACACATCATCAACATAGGATAATGTCCCCCTTTCCAGTGCATCAGGCATAGCCTTATTCATAAATACAGCAAATTCATGTCCTGAATTTATGTATCCAAATGGAAGTCTTTGGAATGCATATTGGACCTTCTGGAAGGAGAATGCAAGCTTATACTGGTCTTCCTCGTGTACCTTTATGGTCCAATATCCCTGTGCACAATCAATGACAGTGAATATCTTAGATCCCTGCATCTGCACTAGGCACTGGTCAATATATAGCACAGGCCATGTATACTCGTTTGTTTAGCTGTCTTAAATCAGCACACAAATGCCATTGTCCATTGGGCTTAAGAATACATAGAATAGGATTATTATAAGAGATATACACCTGTCTGATGATACCCCTTTCTTCCAAGTTCCTTATTATTTCTGCAAGTGAATCATATGGGGCTAAAGGGAGTCTGTATTGCTTAACAAATACAGGTGTTGCATTGGGATCTGTTTGGATTCTTGCAATGTGCAGGTCTGTAGTCTCACAGTCATAAGAATCATTAGCAAAAATATCCTGGCATTCCATCAGGAGTTCTCATAGCTGTTGGTGTTCATCATCACTGGAACAGCTGTTAGCTAAGGAGATTTGCTCATCGACTATTTGCTGAAATCCAGGAAAGATTCCAGGCTGTCCTATCTCATAGGCTTCTTCAAGCCTAGAGGTAAGGTCCCCTTGATTATAATTTACATTACCCCCAGGGTTCTGGGTATTGGGGAATTCTTGCTTTATGATTGGTTGATCAAATACCAGGGAGGCTTCTTCAATTTTACAGATGCCTTCCTCTGAGCTGAAAAGATAAATAGACTGAATTGTGAATAATTCTTCTGGCATGGATACAAAGGATTGCTCTATTAACTGTTCTTCAGTTAAGTACCTTTCAGGTATTAGCCCAATTACATTATTCTGGGATCCAAAAGTGTAATAACTGTATTCCAGAGCATAGCCTATGGTAGTTCCCTTGGATAAGGTGATATCCTGTGGGGTCATGTTATGCACAATAACATGTATTAAAATAGTTCCAATATTTACCATAGGAATATGAGTCATTGTGATACCCATATTTTGCATTCTCTGAGAGAAGCAAATTAGCGCTTCAGAAGTTTTTAACTTCTGACCCCTTTTCACCTGTAAGGGTAAGAGGAATTTATCAGCCCCAGCAGGGATTACAATATCATTAGACACCTGCATATTCACAGCATATGGCATTTGCTTGTTTGATTTCAGGGCTGCATTTTCATCCTGAAATATTTCAGGGTCACCTTTCAACCTGCTCCAGAGGCAAAGGTTAATCAAATCTATTTGTATGGCATATCTATCTAAGAGATAATTGCCAATGTATTTTTGATTATGGGGATTATATAAAACTAAAAACAGGTATTTCGCTGATTTATTACCTATGGAGATAGATAAAAAAAAAACATTTAGCTGTAATGTTATAGCTTTCAGAGTTATCATCTAGGTCATGAACCCAGTGATCTTGGGGAGAAAGATATTTAATTACTTTAGGTTCAGCTATCTGCGCCAATAAGCCTTTGCTTATATAGCTAGCTTCCTGTTTTAAGTTTAATTTAGCATACTTGGTTTTTCCCAGGTCATGCACTTGCATAGGGATAAATAAATCATCCTTATTTTTTTCAATTTCTGCAAGGCATTGAGAGTGATCGCCCCCTTTAGGGAATTTAGGATCTCCTTTGTGTAGAGATATGGTTAATACATCGTCGTCTAGGGAAATATTGGCTATTTTCCCAAGCAAAAATTTAATGGTATGACCATCAAAGAGAGCCACTTAGCGGAGTCTGATCATCTGTTTGTAGGACAGGTATTTCAGGTACAGAGCTATTCCTAAAATGAATCTCAACAGCATCTGGCTTCTCTTCCAGTACATGACAGTTATTTCTGGTGTGAGGTATGCTGGACCGTTCATAATTAATAGGTCTTTTGAATTGCGACCAAATAATATTATTTATGCAATCAATTACAGTACTTAATTGCTTAAAAAGATCAATACCAATTATTAAACTATCATTTGGCAAATCCACTATAATGACAGGGTATCTTATTACCCTGTTTCCCAGCTTTAGCTTTAACCATACAGTGCCACAGACTTTGAGAAAGTCACCCCCAACGCCTAGTAATGAACCCTCAAATTCCCTGAGTTTAGGCTTGTGGGGCATTAGCTCATTTAGCTGTGTGTAGTACCTGTGGGACAAAATACTGAGATCCAGTATCAATTAATCCCATGATAGGGTTGTTAACTGAATCCTGAAGCTCAGCTAATACATAATATCTCCCTGCAGTTTTTAACATTTCACACATAAAAACATAATTTATGCTTACCTGGTAAATTCCTTTCTCCTGTAGTGTAGTCAGTCCACGGGTCATCCATTACTTATGGAATATTTCTCTTCCTAACAGGAAACTGCAAGAGAATTACCCAGCAGAACTTGCTATATAGCTCCTCCCCTCACCTATCATACTCAGTCATTCGACCAAAGCAGACGAGAAAGGAGGAACCATAGGGTACAGTGGTGACTGGAGTTTAATTAAAATTTAGACCTGCCGTAAAAACAGGGCGGGCCGTGGACTGACTACACTACAGGAGAAAGGAATTTATCAGGTAAGCATAAATTATGTTTTCTCCTGTTAAGTGTAGTCAGTCCACGGGTCATCCATTACTTATGGAATACCAATACCAAAGCTAAAGTACACGGATGAAGGGAGGGACAAGGCAGGAACATTAAACAGAAGGAACCACTGCCTGAAGTACCTTTCTCCCAAAAATAGCCTCCGACGAAGCAAAAGTGTCAAATTTGTAAAATTTTGAAAAAGTGTGAAGCGAAGACCAAGTCGCAGCCTTGCAAATCTGTTCAACAGAGGCCTCATTTTTAAAGGCCCAGGTGGAAGCCACAGCTCTAGTAGAATGAGCTGTAATCCTTTCAGGAGGCTGCTGTCCAGCAGTCTCATAGGCTAAGCGTATTATGCTACGAAGCCAAAAAGAGAGAGAGGTAGCCGAAGCCTTTTGACCTCTCCTCTGTCCAGAGTAAACGACAAACAGGGAAGAAGTTTGACGAAAATCCTTAGTTGCCTGCAAATAGAATTTCAGGGCACGGACTACGTCCAGATTATGCAAAAGTCGTTCCTTCTTTGAAGAAGGGTTAGGACACAGAGAAGGAACAACAATCTCTTGATTGATATTCCTGTTAGTAACTACCTTAGGTAAGAACCCAGGTTTAGTACGCAGGACTACCTTGTCTGAATAAAAAATCAGATAAGGAGAATCACAATGTAAGGCAGATAACTCAGAGACTCTTCGAGCCGAGGAAAAAGCCATCAAAAACAGAACTTTCCAAGATAACAACTTGATATCAATGGAATGAAGGGGTTCAAATGGAACGCCTTGAAGAACATTAAGAACTAAGTTTAAGCTCCACGGCGGAGCAACAGACTTAAACACAGGCTTAATCCTAGTTAAAGCCTGACAGAAAGCCTGAACGTCTGGAACTTCAGCCAGACGTTTGTGTAGAAGAATAGACAGAGCAGAAATCTGTCCCTTTAACGAACTAGTAGATAAGCCCTTTTCTAAACCCTCTTGTAGAAAGGACAATATCCTAGGAATCCTAACCTTACTCCATGAGTAACTCTTGGATTCGCACCAACGTAAATATTTACGCCATATTTTATGGTAAATTTTTCTGGTAACAGGCTTCCTAGCCTGTATTAAGGTATCAATAACCGACTCCGAGAAACCACGCTTTGATAGAATCAAGCGTTCAATCTCCATGCAGTCAGCCTCAGAGAAATTAGATTTGGATGTTTGAAAGGACCCTGAATTAGAAGGTCCTGTCTCAGAGGCAGAGACCACGGTGGACAGGACGACATGTCCACTAGGTCTGCATACCAGGTCCTGCGTGGCCACGCAGGCGCTATCAGAATCACCGAAGCTCTCTCCTGTTTGATCTTGGCAATCAAACGAGGAAGCATTGGGAATGGTGGAAACACATAAGCCATGCTGAAGACCCAAGGGGCTGTCAGAGCATCTATCAGCACCGCTCCCGGGTCCCTGGACCTGGATCCGTAACAAGGAAGCTTGGCGTTCTGACGAGACGCCATGAGATCCAGATCTGGTTTGCCCCAACGACGAATCAGTTGAGCAAAGACCTCCGGATGGAGCTCCCACTCTCCCGGATGAAAAGTCTGGCGACTTAGAAAATCCGCCTCCCAGTTCCCCACGCCTGGGATGTAGATCGCTGACAGGTGGCAAGAGTGAGACTCTGCCCAGCGAATTATCTTTGAGACTTCCAAAATCGCTAGGGAACTTCAGGTTCCCCCTTGATGGTTGATGTAAGCCACAGTCGTGATGTTGTCCGACTGAAATCTGATGAACCTCAGAGTTGCTAACTGAGGCCAAGCTAGGAGAGCATTGAATATTGCTCTTAACTCCAGAATATTTATTGGGAGGAGTTTCTCCTCCTGAGTCCATAATCCCTGAGCTTTCAGGGAATTCCAGACTGCTCCCCAGCCTAGAAGGCTGGCGTCTGTTGTTACAATCGTCCAATCTGGCCTGCGAAAGGTCATCTCCTTGGACAGATGTGGCCGAGAGAGCCACCATAGAAGAGAATCTCTGGTCTTTTGATCCAGATTTAGTAGGGGGGACAAATCTGAGTAATCCCCGTTCCACTGACTTAGCATGCACAATTGCAGCGGTCTGAGATGCAGGCGCGCAAATGGTACTATGTCCATGAGCTACTGACGGGTGTGGAATGGAGTGAAGGACACGGCAAGCATTTAGAAGTTTTAATAACCTGGCCTCTGTCAGGTAAATTTTCATCTCTACAGAATCTATAAGAGTCCCTAGAAAGGGAACTCTTGTAAGTGGTAATAGAGAACTCTTTTCCACGTTCACCTTCCACCCATGCAACCTCAGAAATGCCAGAACTATCTCTGTATGAGACTTGGCAGTTTGAAAACTTGACGCTTGTATCAGAATGTCGTCTAGGTACGGAGTCACCGCTATGCCTCGCAGTCTTAGTACCGCCAGAAGTGATCCTAGAATTTTTGTAAAGATTCTTGGGGCCGTAGCTAATCCGAAGGGAAGAGCTACAAACTGGTAATGCCTGTCTAGGAAGGCAAATCTCAGATACCGGTAATGGTCCTTGTGAATCGGTATGTGAAGGTAGGCATCCTTTAAGTCCACCGTGGTCATGTACTGACCCTCTTGGATCATGGGAAGGATGGTTCGAATAGTTTCCATTTTGAATGATGGAACTCTTAGAAATTTGTTTAGGATTTTTAAGTCCAAGATTGGTCTGAAGGTTCCCTCTTTTTTGGGAACCACAAATAGATTTGAATAGAATCCCTGCCCGTGTTCCGTCCGCGGAACTGGGTGGATTACCCCCATTAGTAAGAGGTCTTGTACACAGCGTAGAAACGCCTCTTTCTTTGTTTGGTTTGCTGATAACCTTGAAAGATGAAATCTCCCCCGTGGAGGAGAAGTTTTGAAGTCCAGGAGATATCCCTGAGATATGATCTCCAACGCCCAGGGATCCTGGACATCTCTTGCCCAAGCCTGGGCGAAGAGAGAAAGTCTGCCCCCCACTAGATCCGTTTCCGGATAGGGGGCCCTCTCTTCATGCTGTCTTGGGGGCAGCAGCAGGTTTCTTGGCCTGCTTGCCCCTGTTCCAGGACTGGTTAACTTTCCAGCCCTGCCTGTAACGAGCAACAGCTACTTCCTGTTTTGGAGCGGAGGAAGTTGATGCTGCTCCTGCCTTGAAGTTACGAAAGGCACGAAAATTAGACTGTTTGGCCTTTGATTTGGCCCTGTCCTGAGGTAGAGCATGGCCCTTACCTCCCGTAATGTCAGCAATAATTTCTTTCAAGCCTGGCCCGAATAAGGTCTGCCCTTTGAAAGGAATATTAAGCAATTTGGATTTAGAAGTCACGTCAGCTGACCAGGATTTAAGCCACAGCGCTCTGCGCGCTTGAATGGCGAATCCGGAGTTCTTAGCCGTAAGTTTGGTTAAGTGTACGACGGCATCAGAAACAAATGAGTTAGCTAGCTTAAGGGTTTTAAGCTTGTTCATAATTTCATCCAATGGAGCTGTGCGAATGGTCTCTTCCAGAGACTCAAACCAGAATGCCGCCGCAGCAGTAACAGGCGCGATGCATGCAAGGGGTTGTAATATAAAACCTTGTTGAACAAAGATTTTCTTTAGGTAACCCTCTAACTTTTTATCCATTGGATCTGAAAAAGCACAGCTATCCTCCACCGAGATAGTGGTGCGCTTAGCCAAAGTAGAAACTGCTCCCTCCACCTTAGGGACCGTCTGCCATAAGTCCCATGTGGTGGCGTCTATTGGAAACATTTTTCTAAATATAGGAGGTGGTGAAAAGGGCACACCGGGTCTATCCCACTCCTTGTTAACAATTTCTGTAAGCCTTTTAGGTATAGGAAAAACGTCAGTACACACCGGTACCGCAAAATATTTATCCAGCCTACATACTTTCTCTGGAATTGCAACCGTGTTACAATCATTCAGAGCCGCTAATACCTCCCCTAGCAATACGCGGAGGTTCTCAAGCTTAAATTTAAAATTTGAAATCTCTGAATCCAGTTTACCCGGATCAGACCCGTCACCCACAGAATGAAGCTCTCCGTCCTCATGTTCTGCAAATTGTGACGCAGTATCAGACATGGCTCTACCATTATCAGCGCGCTCTGTTCTAACTCCAGAGTGATCGCGCTTACCTCTTAATTCTGGCAATTTAGACAGTACTTCTGTCATAACAGTAGCCATGTCTTGCAAAGTGATTTGTATGGGCCGCCCTGATGTACTTGGCGCCACAATATCACGCACCTCCTGAGCGGGAGGCGAAGGTACTGACACGTGAGGAGAGTTAGTCGGCATAACTTCCCCCTCGTTGTCTGGTGATAATTTCTTAACATATAAAGTTTGACTTTTATTTAAAGTGACATCTATACATTGAGTGCACAAATTTCTATTGGGCTCCACATTGGCCTTTAAACATAGTGAACAAAGAGATTCATCTGAGTCAGACATGTTTAAACAAACTAGCAATGAGACTAGCAAACTTGGAAATACTTTTCAAAATTAATTTACAAGCAATATAAAAAACGTTACTGTGCCTTTAAGAAGCACAGAAAAACTGACACAGTTGAAATAACAATGATCAAAAATAGTTATAGCAACCAAATTTTCACAGTAAATGTATTAAGTTAGCAAAGGATTGCACCCACCAGCAAATGGATGATTAACCCCTTAGTACCCAAAAACGGATAACAATTATATAATTAACGTTTTTCTCACAGTCAAATACACTGTCACAGGACTACTGTGACTGATTACCTCCCTCAAAATGGATTTTGAAGACCCCTGAGCTCTCTAGAGACGATCTGGATCATGGAGGATGAAGTAGACAGATTGTGACTGAATTTTTACTGTGTAAAAAAGCGCTAAAATGGGCCCCTCCCACTCATATTACAACAGTGGGGAAGCTCAGAAACTGTTTCTATGCAGAAAACAAAAATGGCCATGTGGTAAAAATCATGCCCTAATAAGTTTTATCACCAAGTACCTCACAAAAACGATTAACAAGCCAGTAAAACGTTTTAAACATACATTTAAAAGTTATGTATTATTATTTACAAGCCTGCTACCAGTCGCTTTTACTGCAGTTAAGGCTCATACATTATTTCAGTATTTACAGTATTTTCAGAGTCAATTCCATTCCTTAGAAAATACATTCAGTGCACACACACACACACATCAGCCTGATACCAGTCGCTATCGCTGCATTTAAGGCTGAACTTACTTTACAATGGTATCAGCAGTATTTTCTCAGTCAATTCCATTCCTCAGAAAATAAATTACTGCGCATACCTCATTTGTTGCAGGGGAGCCCTGCATGCTATTCCCCTTCTCTGAAGTTACCTTCACTTTCCCTCAGATGAGAAACAGCCAGTGGATCTTAGTTACGTCTGCTAAGACCATAGAAAGAAACCCAGGCAGATTCTTCTTCTAATGCTGCCTGAGAATAAACAGCACACTCCGGTGCCATTTAAAAATAACAAACTTTTGATTGTAGAAATAAACTAAGTTAAAAAAACACCACAGATCTCTCACAGCTTCCTTTTTTAGTTAGGCTGCAAGAGAATGACTGAGTATGATAGGTGAGGGGAGGAGCTATATAGCAAGCTCTGCTGGGTAATTCTCTTGCAGTTTCCTGTTAGGAAGAGAAATATTCCATAAGTAATGGATGACCCGTGGACTGACTACACTTAACAGGAGAAATTAGCATGTATACACATATGTGGGCTTCGCCACGAGTTACCTGAATCAGCCACATTACCTGATACGGCGTAATCCTTACCGACCGTCTCCTCTGTAATAGGGATAACGGGTTTCCTGAGACAGGAGGTAACAAAAAGGGATATGAGTATATTGAGCATTGTTACAAAAATGGGAACCAATTAAACACATAAGAAACAGTATTACAGCAGCAATTGCATAAGGAAACAGTGAGCTACATAGAACATAATATTACAAAAGTACTTGCCTTGTGTCTTGCCCCTTGCCCAATTCTCGTTCAATTCTTTCTTAATGCCTCACTTATAAAATGTTCACTTCAAAAATGTGAACATATGTTGTTGTAGCAATGCACACTGCCCAGTGCAATGCACAGCCCAAGCTAATGTTAAATATATATGCAGGGAAGTCAGCTGTGTCCACTAAATTACTTGATTGATAAATCAAAGTCAAATGAAGGGGCAATTTGAAAGTAAGATTCTGGTCAGGGTGAGATAAGTTAAGTAAACAGACAGTAAAATTTGGAGGATATTGAAACTATGGCATAAGACAGCTATACATTTAAGAATAATAGCAAGTATTGATAAAGATTGAACATCACATGGCAATTAACAAAACATTAGAAGACATTGGATAACAGTACAACAAATGCAGGACTAAATTAACAACCTAAAATCATTTACTCAATATTCATATACACATGCCAAAAGAGAGTTACAGGAGAGGAAAAACACCAGAGTGCAGTGAATAGTTTGCAGATTGACATGGACTCTATTCACGTACCAAAAGAGAGTTACAGGAGAGGAAAAACCCCAGAGTGCATTAAATAATTTGCAGATTGACATGGACTCTATTCATGTACCAAAAGAGAGTTACAGGAGAGGAAAAAGGGGTGCCTGGTTATCCTGAGAGTATCTGCTCCACTTATGGTATCTACTTCTACAGGGATACCTATTACCTTGTGGGTATTCGTCTCTTTGAGGATCTTTATTTATTTGAGTATGCCCCCCATTTTGAGTATATTCCCTTCTATTAGCCTGTGGATTCTGCACCTCAGCCCTTGGTGAGGAAGGGGAAGACTCAAAACTTTGGGAGGAAGGCCGTTTCCTCTGGGTTCTAAATTTAGGGGGCTAGGGGACACCCTAGTTTTCGCCACCACTTTAGGGTTGGGCCTTTGCTCTCTTTTAACCCCCTGTTCACTGGACCACTGAATAGAGTATAATTTTGTACTCTCTCTGATCAGCCAATCCAATGAACAGTTATCATCAAAGTATCTAGCCAGATTTATTTTGATGTGTGAGGATAATGCTTCATAAAATAAATTTACAAATTCTGAACATTCAAATTTGGGATTGTTTTCGGCCATACTGTAGGCACTTTTTAGTGAAGAAAGGAATTTGATTGGGCTTTAAATTGCGCCACATTTCAAACCGTATACAGCTGCTTTAGCAGCGGTGGCAGTATGATACTGCCCGAACTCCCTTTTGCACTGTTGTTTTATTTCACTACAAGTATAAATATTCATATCTTTCAGTGAAATAAAAAACTTATAACAATAATATAACAATATTTACCTTCAAATACAAATGGCAGAAATTTTATTTTCGACTGCTCATTATTAACATGTAATATAAACAAAGCATTTTCATAGGCCTCTAAGTGATCGATTATAAAAGTGGCCCCACTTTTGGAGAATACAGGTACTGCACTGCTTAAGAATTTAATTATCTTAGGGGTGTCATATACTTTATTAGGTACATTTTGGGTTCTCCTATGGACCTTATAATTAGGGCTGGAGCGCCACCCATCTGTCCTATTTTTACTACGGGAGATCCCTTATGTGTATTATTATTATATGGGCTATCTGGGTAGCTGGCTCCACGCTCTGACTCACTATAATAGCTGGCCTCTTCTTCTGAGGTGTAGAAATTCCATGAATTTAAAACATTAGGTGACTGCCTAGTTGGGAAGTATATTTATGAGCCATTCAGGGTCCTTTGTTTAAATTCTTCTCTTATACCTTGTATCTAATCTCTCATAAATAATTTTCAAGATTTAATAATCTCATTATTATTCCCACTTTTTTTCATCACTAATGGAGGGGGGCTTATTATTGCTGAGTTGCTCATTTAAACTTTTTATTTTAGCAATTAATGTTTGGTTATGTTTATCTAAGGTGGCCATGTCTTGTTTAAACGTAACAATTTAATTTTGTGTGATGAGCAAATTTCATCTCTTAGCTGCTGTAATTGCCATTCCTTTTCTATCATGTACGTAGATAGTTCATCATTAATGCATATTACAAGTGGCCAAGATTTGAGTATTATCTCATCCCGTTTTTTAGAATTCTTGCAATGATTAATTTTTAATAATTCCTGGAATTATTCACTTGTTTTGTTCCACATTCTATTATCAATGGCAATATTTTTGGCCTTAGTGGTAAGCATATAAATATAATCATTTAAATCACCCGAAATGTTAAATCTATTTTTGATGTGGCCAATAGCGTCCATTCAGGGAGTCTGTAAGGGGTAATTTTGGGGGATACATTTCAATACTGTGTACAGATTCATTTGAGTCACTTCTAGTAATAGGCATTATGATTTAAGCTTAGTATTTAGTTAATTTAAATCGCCAATACAATTTAAAAAATGTATTAAATAAATAAATTTGGCAACAAACATTACAGTCATTTGTGTTAAAACATCAACAATTGTGTTATATCATCTTAAAACACAGTTTAAAAAACATTTGAAAAAACGTGTTAGCAAAGTGGTTAATACCGTGGCTTTTTTTTTTGATGATATAACACAATTGTTGATGTGGTAACACAAATGATTGTAATGTTCGTTACCGAATTTAGACTCAATAGACATCAGACCGGAAGGGGCAACCTGTCACTTCCAGGTTTGATGATACTCTGGAACGCAGGCTTGCTTTCCAAATAAGGTTTGTTTTTCACGCCACAGGACTTGTAGGGGTTTTGTTAATCACTTTATTGTATTCACTATAAAAATGTTGTTTATTCTCACTTTTATTGATCTGATGAAGGGGGTGTAAGTTTCCCTGAAACATAAATACATTTTTGTTTGATTGATATCTAAAATTTCCTGAGAGTGCATTTTTTGGAAGTTATATGATACAGCATAATTGCACCCAGGTAGCTGACTCTTGGTCGGTGTATCCGCTATTTGGAACTTTATACTATACGAGCTGAGAACCCCCATAGTTTGACTCATTTCTTCTTTTTTTTGCTCTCTTGTTCATTGCATATACACATTGCTTAAATGGATACCAACGCCTTCTGGATAAGGATTTTCATGATGGAATCCCAGGTACAGACACAAGAGGACCCCTCCAATACTGGAAACATTACAACTGATGATCCTGAAGCTCAGGCATGCTTGGCACAGATGACGATGCAGCACGCATACTCTTTGCTCCTATTACATTTCAAGTTATTTGAAATATTATTAAATAATATATACAAGTATGTTTGGCTTTATTTAATAAGTCTGTGGATGTGTACATCAAATAATTAATTTACCTTCTAAAAGCTGAAAAAGAAACAAACCCCTCCCTCTTATCAAATGGATTGTTTGTAGAACAAGGATTGTTTCCAAGAGATCTCCCACACTCAATATGCTAAATTATGCAATTGTATAACCACAAGGAGCTGAAAATTAACACAGGAAACTCTTAAAGATTACTTTAAAAGAGACATTCCTAGCTAAAGTGTGAACATGAAGCCCACTTCCTGCTATAAAAAAAACTGCATTTTGATGCATAGATCAGGATACCATTTGTTTTTCAAAGTGGAAATGTGTGATAAACTCCCTACTCCTCACAGAGGAACCTGTTAGTCTAGTTTCAAATGACATGTTTTGTGAGAATGTCAGCATTACTCTCAGGTACAAAAAGACCCCATGTGGTGAGTAAAAGACGAAGAGTCTGGGGAGAATAACACAGAGAAAGCACATGGCTCACATTGAAATTTTAAAACAACTATGTTATAGGCAAGTAGAATACACTTCAGCATTATAAGAAAATATATATATTTGTAATGGATATGTGACGGTCTTTTATATGATAATAAATTTAAACACATTATATTAAATAGATAATTGCTGCATGGGATTTTTACATAGGAAATAAATTCAGAATTAGTATAGATTAAATAACCATTTTAATAATCCCATATTTGAAGTGCATATATATAACATAAATTTTCTATTTTTCAGATGGATCATAGAGGAGTGCATGCAGGCAGAATTATTGGAAATATGAAATAGAGCATACTATATTATGTGAAAACATATTAGATATAGAAATGCCAGGATACTGATAAAATTGTAATACATTTTAAGCTAATAATTAGCAATATTAAATTGCCTTAATATAATACAATGTTAATAATATAACATATTTGGTATCAGAATAATCAGAAAAAATAATCTAATACTACCCATCTATAATTGGGGTTATATATGATTAATGCAGAGAGTGTAATCTGATTAAATAACCATTTTATGAGAATAATTAACTTTTTAAAAATGTTTAGAAATGTTAAGGTGAATTTGTTTTGTTTGTATGTCTACTGCCACCCAGTGTTATGTTGCGAGAATTGCAGCCATAAGATGATTGGTTGTTGCAAGGATGCATCTCCTTGGCAACATATATTCCCAGATGAACCAATCCGAGACAAGGTTTCCATTTTGGAGCGTTTCCAATACTCACCAATGATAGATAATGATCAAAAAAGGGGAGGGGTGAAATCAGAGGTTTTAACCCCAAGCATAGAGACTGAGAAGAGGCTGCTGGCTAATCCTGGAGGAATAACTACTGTGGTGATTATTAAAGCACACGGCTACTCTTAGACTCCATATGTGAATATCCCCAATTTTGAAACTCTGAGGTGAAATTGAATCTGTTGAGAAACATTGGAAACTGGGTATTGATTGGTTTATTTGGTAAAGTATTGAAATTACATGTGATGTTTTAGAATAAGTTATATGCATAGTCACTACAGTTAAATTACAATTGGAAGATTGGAGAGAGCAAATTGTGCTTTTAAATTGTATTGCATAACCTTGAATAGCTCTTAGTTTGCCTATTTGTATGCAAACATTTAAAGTAAACAATTACTATTGCTGTATGTAGCAGAGTTAAGGAAATAGTTTATATTTCAAGTTAGCATTTCATAGCCTATGTATTGTTAAACTAATCCCAATCTTAAATTGTTTATCTATGCAAATATATAATAATAATTCAGAAGTGTATATTGTATTATTGTTTAAATTTGTATCTGGTAGGCTAAGTAATTTATCTGTGAAAGTTCTGGTGTTTTAAATCAATATTGTATTAGGATAAATTGCAGTTAAATAGCATAATATATATATTATCCTATTGTTTATAAGCACTGTTTAGGATTGTATTGCTTGGATGTTAAAATTTAAAGGTTTTAGTCCCATTGTGTTAACTGAATGAAAGGCTATTTGTAAATAAGGCTGATTTGTGAAGGTAAATTTTTCTGGGCTTTGTAAGAAGGATAGCATATCTTAATAGTCGGTTTTAACGTATATTATATTGTGTCATATTCTGGTATTGCAAATATATTTCAAAATGTTCATGGATATTAACTAAATAAAATAATTCAGGTATTTATATTAATTGTATGGTTTCTAGTAGATGCATGTTGGTTAAGGGTTTCTATTTTTAAGAATAATTATTAAATATATTGTGTTATAACCCTGCCATAAGCTGATATATTATTTTGAGAGCACTACTTAGATTTTCATAAATATACTGACATACAAGAACAACTGGTGAGACCCCTGTTAATATATACAATTCTATGTTAAAATAAAAAAAGGTTAGTTTGATTTATCCTTGCATAGAAGTTACTTGTCTGAGTATCATCGCCTTAGTCATATTCCCAGAGGGTTTAGGGTACGCAATATTCCTACTATAGGTAGGAAGAACCCAGAAATAAGAAGGAAATGGTGCAACATCCTTAATAAATGTTCACAAGATCTCCTTCTGCTAGTTATAGAGCAGGAAACCACACTGCTAGCCAAAGTTAAAAAGGAACATAAAACAAGTTGGGATAGAGACAAAATATAATAATATGTACTTTAATTACTTTACCTGCAAATTTATACTGCAGTACCTCACCATTAACCCTTTCTTTTTAGTTTCTGAATTGTAAAGCTCTAACTCCCCAAACACATTTCCTTTTATGGCTGTATCTGTATTTATATATATATTGTTGTTTTGGTAGAAGGCAAAAGTGAACATGGATTATCTGCTGGAGCATGCCTAGAAGCTGTGAACTCAGTTGTAATACAATGCCTTTGTCTAAACACTAATAAGGAGAGGGGAGCACAGTGCTCCAGACAGCATGTCTAAGTAACTATTTTTGCTTATGTTTAAATACTTGTCAGCATTGTTCCCTCTAAGGCCAGTTTTGTGTGCGGCCCAGCAGTGAAATAGTTAATTAGGTAACCACACCCTGCAATTAGCAAACACTGCCTAATGCAGATGGCAAGGTATGGTTCTCTTGTTAACTGTTTCACTGCTGGGCTGCACACAAAACTGTCCTTAGAGGGAACACTGCTTGCCAGCAATTGTTAAACAATTTTTTTATGCAAAATATTTTTAATTAATTAGCCCTTTTAGGATATGCACAGACCTCAACCTATTTTATGGCACTTTAAGACTGAAATAGGGACATTTGAGACAGCACACAAAAATACTTTGATTACAGACACACATCATAATTGTCTCACTAAACTGGGTCAACAGATTGACTAATATCAGAATTACTTGGTGACATTTAAAAACAAAAAACTGGGGGGGTCTGAACAGTGATTGGGACCGGTCACACTTTCTCTGAGCTCCAGCAGAATATCTCTTTTAATCCGACGATTTTAAGAGACTTTTACAGCCATCTCCACAAATTTAAAACTTAGCTTTGATCCACACACCAGTGGTATGCTAACAACTTATTTCAGACTGTATTTATGAAGCGGAAGACAGAAAACAGACAATAGAGGCCTAGTGCAGCGGCAACTAGTAGGCAGCGCTACTCCCCTCGGAAGCAGCTCATACCAACATTCCCATAATAACCTCTATACAATTAAACTAAGAACCTCTATATCATTAAACTAAAAACTGGACAGAGAGGAATTACACCTCACAGCCATATACAAATATATACTAAACAACCCTAAATCGCCTTTTAATCAAAATGGCTGACATGAGGGAAGCCGATACACAGGACATCTTCAACAACATACACTGGCATAGATTCAAAGAGATATGCTTACACCTTATTGAGAAAGCCCCGCAAGCTTTTGACGACTTGAAAACAAAGTCACCAGAAAGACTTCAGCAACAGTATGTATATAGCGTTATCGGCAATAACCATACGGCCAATCTACAGCACAACACTATGAGGAAGCCATACAGCCCACAAGCAAGATTTCCGTTGACACCAGCGAAACTAGCTCCAAACAAGATGAAGAGAGGAATCCAGCAAACGGAATCATGCTCACTGCCACCCACGGCCCCGTGGGGTTTTGAGGGCGACCCCTGGGAAGCTGAGGCCACAAAACATACATCTCTCAAGTGTTTGGCCACACCTGATCAACAGTATCAAATGATTGCTGCAGGGAAACGGACTACTCAACAAGAAGCATTCTCTGAGGGAATGGAATCAAAGACTCCGATGAACACAGTTCCACATAGCGTGAAAAGGAAGCTCCAGCAGACACCAAACTACTCACCAACAGTAGAGGCCCTATGGGGTTTTTTTTGGGGGGGGGACTCTTGACAGCCGAGACTGTAAAGTATGCAACCTCTGAGTCTGCAGCTACACCCATTCACCATGATCCTAACATCCACATTTTCGAGACTGTCTACATTTATATCAGGTACCCTGCAGAGATAGCCAACATTAGTAGACTTAGCTTTTCATGCTCTCCAGACTTTTCAATCAATGTTGTAATAAGAGATTATCAGGACTACCTTGTGGCTTATCTCATTATGCTTACAAAGTCTTGGAGATAAAAATGCTTAATCACACAAGCCGTTTACCATACTAACAGGCAAAAAGTGACAACTGATCCATATGCAGTAATTTGTTTAGACAAAGTTGTTTTAGATTTGAATATACTTAACCTGGTTGATGACTGTTTTACGTTACACTATTGTAAAGCATTGTATCTTATCCACTGCTTAGCTGACGACAGGGCAATCACTAAAAAGTCTTGTCCCCTGAACACACCTCATATACTCCAAGTAATCTAGCACCCCATGTTGCTACACCCTTAGCAGATAGGGGACATATTAATTCAGTAATATCGTTCAGACAGCAAATCACTAATAGAATATCTGTCTGCTTCATAGGAATATGGGAATGTTGGACATACAATGGAAACGTATTGCTGCATGTTTTTCTTTTGTTTGTTTTCCTTTCTTTTTCTTTATCTGACATTACTCATGTTTTATAATTCTATGCTATCAATAGAACAAATAAATCTACAGCACCCATATACACACTTTATGTTAAATTTAAGGGCCCAAGAGAGGTCCCAACTACTGATAATCGGGACAAAATTGAGGAATATCGTTTATCATATGCAAAAATGTTTTACAAGCATTACTTGTATTTTTCTATATTCACATGTATGACAGTTTTATAATTGTAATGTATATCTCCTCAATAAAAAATATTAAAACAAAAAAAAAACAAAAAACTTGATACAACTATGTACAGGGTAAAGTCTACAGGTGGCTAACAAACACACAGGAATGGCAAAGTAGATGGAAACAAAGATCACGCAGAGTTAGATTTCATACAATTGACACTAGTGTGGGAGAATCTTCAGATACATATAAGAGTCTTTCAATGGCTTCTATTAGCTCTACTCCTGGTTATGTAGTCTGACTGGAACCTGATAAACTGGGCTGAGGACAACTGAAGCCAAGCCAATAGAGCATTGTAAATCGCCCTCAACTCCTAGATGTTGACCGACGCCCTCTCCTGTTTGATTCAAGCAATGACTCGTGGAAGAAGAGCAAACCTGAAAACCTAAGGAACCGCCAGAGCATCAGAACGGCCTGCGCATCTCTAGACCTTGAACCGTACCTTGGAAGCTTGGTATTCTGAAGGAACGCCATCAGATCTAACTCCGGCACCCCCCATTTGAGGAATAAGCTGGAAAACACCTCCGGATGGAGTTCCCACTCCCTGGGATGAAAAGTCTGTCTGCTCAGAAAATCCGCTTCCCAGTTGTCTACTCCTGGAATGTGGATGGCAGATAGACAGCAATTGTGGGTATCTGCCCACTGAAGAATCTGAGTAACCTCCTTCATGGCTAAGGAACTTTGAGTTCCTCCACAGAGGTTATGTTGTCTGACTGGAACCTGATAAACTGGGCTGAGGACAACTGAGGCCAAGCCAATAGAGGATTGTAAATCCCCCTCAAATCCAAGATGTTGATGGGAAGAGCAGACTCCTCCCGAGTCCAAAGGCCCTGAGCTTTTAACGAGTTCCAGACTGCTCCCCAGCCCAGCAGGCTGGTGTCCATGATCACCCAGGAAGGTCTCAGAAAACATGTGCCCTGAGACAGATGTTCCTGAGAAATCCACCACGGGAGAGGGTCCCTTGACGACAGATCTATCTCTAATCTCTGAGATAGATCTGCATGGTCGCCATTCCATTGTCTGAGCATGCACAACTGGAGAGCTCTCAAATGGAATCGAGCAAAAGGAATGATGTCCATGGAAGCCACCATCAAACCGATTACTTCCATACATTGAGTTACTGAAGGATAAGCAGTAGCCTGAAGAGAGAGGCAAGAGGAAGTGATTTTATTTTTCCTGACCTCTGTCAGAAAAATCTTCATCAATAGAGAATCTATTATGGTCCCTAAGAACACTACTCTTGTAGCAGGGGAAAGGGAACTTTTTTCCAGATTCACATTCCATCCATGGGAACGAAGAAAAGACAACAATATCTCTGTGTGAGATTTTGCTTGTTGAAAAGATGGCGCCTGAACCAATATGTCGTCCAAGTAGGGTGCCACAGAAATTCCATGAGAGCAGATCACTGCCAAAAGAGCCCCCAGAACCTTTGAAAAAATTCTGGGAGCCATGGCTAGACCAAATGGAAGGGCCATGAACTGGAAATGTTTGCCCAGAAAGGCAAATCTCGGGAATCTGTAATGGTCCCTGTGAATAGGAACACAAAGATACACATCCTTTAGGTCTATGGTTGTCATGAACTGACCCTCTTGTACTAAAGGAAGAATGGAGCGTATAGTCTCCATCTTGAAGAATGGAACTTTGAGAAACTTGTTTAGACACTTCAAGTCTAGAATAAGACGGAAAGTTCCCACAAATTTGGAGCTATATAGCAAGCTCTGCTGGGTAATTCTCTTGCAGTTTCCTGTTAGGAAGAGAAATATTCCATAAGTAATGGATGACCCGTGGACTGACTACACTTAACAGGAGAAATTAGCATGTATACACATATGTGGGCTTCGCCACGAGTTACCTGAATCAGCCACATTACCTGATACGGCGTAATCCTTACCGACCGTCTCCTCTGTAATAGGGATAACGGGTTTCCTGAGACAGGAGGTAACAAAAAGGGATATGAGTATATTGAGCATTGTTACAAAAATGGGAACCAATTAAACACATAAGAAACAGTATTACAGCAGCAATTGCATAAGGAAACAGTGAGCTACATAGAACATAATATTACAAAAGTACTTGCCTTGTGTCTTGCCCCTTGCCCAATTCTCGTTCAATTCTTTCTTAATGCCTCACTTATAAAATGTTCACTTCAAAAATGTGAACATATGTTGTTGTAGCAATGCACACTGCCCAGTGCAATGCACAGCCCAAGCTAATGTTAAATATATATGCAGGGAAGTCAGCTGTGTCCACTAAATTACTTGATTGATAAATCAAAGTCAAATGAAGGGGCAATTTGAAAGTAAGATTCTGGTCAGGGTGAGATAAGTTAAGTAAACAGACAGTAAAATTTGGAGGATATTGAAACTATGGCATAAGACAGCTATACATTTAAGAATAATAGCAAGTATTGATAAAGATTGAACATCACATGGCAATTAACAAAACATTAGAAGACATTGGATAACAGTACAACAAATGCAGGACTAAATTAACAACCTAAAATCATTTACTCAATATTCATATACACATGCCAAAAGAGAGTTACAGGAGAGGAAAAACACCAGAGTGCAGTGAATAGTTTGCAGATTGACATGGACTCTATTCACGTACCAAAAGAGAGTTACAGGAGAGGAAAAACCCCAGAGTGCATTAAATAATTTGCAGATTGACATGGACTCTATTCATGTACCAAAAGAGAGTTACAGGAGAGGAAAAAGGGGTGCCTGGTTATCCTGAGAGTATCTGCTCCACTTATGGTATCTACTTCTACAGGGATACCTATTACCTTGTGGGTATTCGTCTCTTTGAGGATCTTTATTTATTTGAGTATGCCCCCCATTTTGAGTATATTCCCTTCTATTAGCCTGTGGATTCTGCACCTCAGCCCTTGGTGAGGAAGGGGAAGACTCAAAACTTTGGGAGGAAGGCCGTTTCCTCTGGGTTCTAAATTTAGGGGGCTAGGGGACACCCTAGTTTTCGCCACCACTTTAGGGTTGGGCCTTTGCTCTCTTTTAACCCCCTGTTCACTGGACCACTGAATAGAGTATAATTTTGTACTCTCTCTGATCAGCCAATCCAATGAACAGTTATCATCAAAGTATCTAGCCAGATTTATTTTGATGTGTGAGGATAATGCTTCATAAAATAAATTTACAAATTCTGAACATTCAAATTTGGGATTGTTTTCGGCCATACTGTAGGCACTTTTTAGTGAAGAAAGGAATTTGATTGGGCTTTAAATTGCGCCACATTTCAAACCGTATACAGCTGCTTTAGCAGCGGTGGCAGTATGATACTGCCCGAACTCCCTTTTGCACTGTTGTTTTATTTCACTACAAGCATAAATATTCATATCTTTCAGTGAAATAAAAAACTTATAACAATAATATAACAATATTTACCTTCAAATACAAATGGCAGAAATTTTATTTTCGACTGCTCATTATTAACATGTAATATAAACAAAGCATTTTCATAGGCCTCTAAGTGATCGATTATAAAAGTGGCCCCACTTTTGGAGAATACAGGTACTGCACTGCTTAAGAATTTAATTATCTTAGGGGTGTCATATACTTTATTAGGTACATTTTGGGTTCTCCTATGGACCTTATAATTAGGGCTGGAGCGCCACCCATCTGTCCTATTTTTACTACGGGAGATCCCTTATGTGTATTATTATTATATGGGCTATCTGGGTAGCTGGCTCCACGCTCTGACTCACTATAATAGCTGGCCTCTTCTTCTGAGGTGTAGAAATTCCATGAATTTAAAACATTAGGTGACTGCCTAGTTGGGAAGTATATTTATGAGCCATTCAGGGTCCTTTGTTTAAATTCTTCTCTTATACCTTGTATCTAATCTCTCATAAATAATTTTCAAGATTTAATAATCTCATTATTATTCCCACTTTTTTTCATCACTAATGGAGGGGGGCTTATTATTGCTGAGTTGCTCATTTAAACTTTTTATTTTAGCAATTAATGTTTGGTTATGTTTATCTAAGGTGGCCATGTCTTGTTTAAACGTAACAATTTAATTTTGCGTGATGAGCAAATTTCATCTCTTAGCTGCTGTAATTGCCATTCCTTTTCTATCATGTACGTAGATAGTTCATCATTAATGCATATTACAAGTGGCCAAGATTTGAGTATTATCTCATCCCGTTTTTTAGAATTCTTGCAATGATTAATTTTTAATAATTCCTGGAATTATTCACTTGTTTTGTTCCACATTCTATTATCAATGGCAATATTTTTGGCCTTAGTGGTAAGCATATAAATATAATCATTTAAATCACCCGAAATGTTAAATCTATTTTTGATGTGGCCAATAGCGTCCATTCAGGGAGTCTGTAAGGGGTAATTTTAGGGGATACATTTCAATACTGTGTACAGATTCATTTGAGTCACTTCTAGTAATAGGCATTATGATTTAAGCTTAGTATTTAGTTAATTTAAATCGCCAATACAATTTAAAAAATGTATTAAATAAATAAATTTGGCAACAAACATTACAGTCATTTGTGTTAAAACATCAACAATTGTGTTATATCATCTTAAAACACAGTTTAAAAAACATTTGAAAAAACGTGTTAGCAAAGTGGTTAATACCGTGGCTTTTTTTTTTGATGATATAACACAATTGTTGATGTGGTAACACAAATGATTGTAATGTTCGTTACCGAATTTAGACTCAATAGACATCAGACCGGAAGGGGCAACCTGTCACTTCCAGGTTTGATGATACTCTGGAACGCAGGCTTGCTTTCCAAATAAGGTTTGTTTTTCACGCCACAGGACTTGTAGGGGTTTTGTTAATCACTTTATTGTATTCACTATAAAAATGTTGTTTATTCTCACTTTTATTGATCTGATGAAGGGGGTGTAAGTTTCCCTGAAACATAAATACATTTTTGTTTGATTGATATCTAAAATTTCCTGAGAGTGCATTTTTTGGAAGTTATATGATACAGCATAATTGCACCCAGGTAGCTGACTCTTGGTCGGTGTATCCGCTATTTGGAACTTTATACTATACGAGCTGAGAACCCCCATAGTTTGACTCATTTCTTCTTTTTTTTGCTCTCTTGTTCATTGCATATACACATTGCTTAAATGGATACCAACGCCTTCTGGATAAGGATTTTCATGATGGAATCCCAGGTACAGACACAAGAGGACCCCTCCAATACTGGAAACATTACAACTGATGATCCTGAAGCTCAGGCATGCTTGGCACAGATGACGATGCAGCACGCATACTCTTTGCTCCTATTACATTTCAAGGTATTTGAAATATTATTAAATAATATATACAAGTATGTTTGGCTTTATTTAATAAGTCTGTGGATGTGTACATCAAATAATTAATTTACCTTCTAAAAGCTGAAAAAGAAACAAACCTCTCCCTCTTATCAAATGGATTGTTTGTAGAACAAGGATTGTTTCCAAGAGATCTCCCACACTCAATATGCTAAATTATGCAATTGTATAACCACAAGGAGCTGAAAATTAACACAGGAAACTCTTAAAGATTACTTTAAAAGAGACATTCCTAGCTAAAGTGTGAACATGAAGCCCACTTCCTGCTATAAAAAAAACTGCATTTTGATGCATAGATCAGGATACCATTTGTTTTTCAAAGTGGAAATGTGTGATAAACTCCCTACTCCTCACAGAGGAACCTGTTAGTCTAGTTTCAAATGACATGTTTTGTGAGAATGTCAGCATTACTCTCAGGTACAAAAAGACCCCATGTGGTGAGTAAAAGACGAAGAGTCTGGGGAGAATAACACAGAGAAAGCACATGGCTCACATTGAAATTTTAAAACAACTATGTTATAGGCAAGTAGAATACACTTCAGCATTATAAGAAAATATATATATTTGTAATGGATATGTGACGGTCTTTTATATGATAATAAATTTAAACACATTATATTAAATAGATAATTGCTGCATGGGATTTTTACATAGGAAATAAATTCAGAATTAGTATAGATTAAATAACCATTTTAATAATCCCATATTTGAAGTGCATATATATAACATACATTTTCTATTTTTCAGATGGATCATAGAGGAGTGCATGCAGGCAGAATTATTGGAAATATGAAATAGAGCATACTATATTATGTGAAAACATATTAGATATAGAAATGCCAGGATACTGATAAAATTGTAATACATTTTAAGCTAATAATTAGCAATATTAAATTGCCTTAATATAATACAATGTTAATAATATAACATATTTGGTATCAGAATAATCAGAAAAAATAATCTAATACTACCCATCTATAATTGGGGTTATATATGATTAATGCAGAGAGTGTAATCTGATTAAATAACCATTTTATGAGAATAATTAACTTGTTAAAAATGTTTAGAAATGTTAAGGTGAATTTGTTTTGTTTGTATGTCTACTGCCACCCAGTGTTATGTTGCGAGAATTGCAGCCATAAGATGATTGGTTGTTGCAAGGATGCATCTCCTTGGCAACATATATTCCCAGATGAACCAATCCGAGACAAGGTTTCCATTTTGGAGCGTTTCCAATACTCACCAATGATAGATAATGATCAAAAAAGGGGAGGGGTGAAATCAGAGGTTTTAACCCCAAGCATAGAGACTGAGAAGAGGCTGCTGGCTAATCCTGGAGGAATAACTACTGTGGTGATTATTAAAGCACACGGCTACTCTTAGACTCCATATGTGAATATCCCCAATTTTGAAACTCTGAGGTGAAATTGAATCTGTTGAGAAACATTGGAAACTGGGTATTGATTGGTTTATTTGGTAAAGTATTGAAATTACATGTGATGTTTTAGAATAAGTTATATGCATAGTCACTACAGTTAAATTACAATTGGAAGATTGGAGAGAGCAAATTGTGCTTTTAAATTGTATTGCATAACCTTGAATAGCTCTTAGTTTGCCTATTTGTATGCAAACATTTAAAGTAAACAATTACTATTGCTGTATGTAGCAGAGTTAAGGAAATAGTTTATATTTCAAGTTAGCATTTCATAGCCTATGTATTGTTAAACTAATCCCAATCTTAAATTGTTTATCTATGCAAATATATAATAATAATTCAGAAGTGTATATTGTATTATTGTTTAAATTTGTATCTGGTAGGCTAAGTAATTTATCTGTGAAAGTTCTGGTGTTTTAAATCAATATTGTATTAGGATAAATTGCAGTTAAATAGCATAATATATATATTATCCTATTGTTTATAAGCACTGTTTAGGATTGTATTGCTTGGATGTTAAAATTTAAAGGTTTTAGTCCCATTGTGTTAACTGAATGAAAGGCTATTTGTAAATAAGGCTGATTTGTGAAGGTAAATTTTTCTGGGCTTTGTAAGAAGGATAGCATATCTTAATAGTCGGTTTTAACGTATATTATATTGTGTCATATTCTGGTATTGCAAATATATTTCAAAATGTTCATGGATATTAACTAAATAAAATAATTCAGGTATTTATATTAATTGTATGGTTTCTAGTAGATGCATGTTGGTTAAGGGTTTCTATTTTTAAGAATAATTATTAAATATATTGTGTTATAACCCTGCCATAAGCTGATATATTATTTTGAGAGCACTACTTAGATTTTCATAAATATACTGACATACAAGAACAACTGGTGAGACCCCTGTTAATATATACAATTCTATGTTAAAATAAAAAAAGGTTAGTTTGATTTATCCTTGCATAGAAGTTACTTGTCTGAGTATCATCGCCTTAGTCATATTCCCAGAGGGTTTAGGGTACGCAATATTCCTACTATAGGTAGGAAGAACCCAGAAATAAGAAGGAAATGGTGCAACATCCTTAATAAATGTTCACAAGATCTCCTTCTGCTAGTTATAGAGCAGGAAACCACACTGCTAGCCAAAGTTAAAAAGGAACATAAAACAAGTTGGGATAGAGACAAAATATAATAATATGTACTTTAATTACTTTACCTGCAAATTTATACTGCAGTACCTCACCATTAACCCTTTCTTTTTAGTTTCTGAATTGTAAAGCTCTAACTCCCCAAACACATTTCCTTTTATGGCTGTATCTGTATTTATATATATATTGTTGTTTTGGTAGAAGGCAAAAGTGAACATGGATTATCTGCTGGAGCATGCCTAGAAGCTGTGAACTCAGTTGTAATACAATGCCTTTGTCTAAACACTAATAAGGAGAGGGGAGCACAGTGCTCCAGACAGCATGTCTAAGTAACTATTTTTGCTTATGTTTAAATACTTGTCAGCATTGTTCCCTCTAAGGCCAGTTTTGTGTGCGGCCCAGCAGTGAAATAGTTAATTAGGTAACCACACCCTGCAATTAGCAAACACTGCCTAATGCAGATGGCAAGGTATGGTTCTCTTGTTAACTGTTTCACTGCTGGGCTGCACACAAAACTGTCCTTAGAGGGAACACTGCTTGCCAGCAATTGTTAAACAATTTTTTTATGCAAAATATTTTTAATTAATTAGCCCTTTTAGGATATGCACAGACCTCAACCTATTTTATGGCACTTTAAGACTGAAATAGGGACATTTGAGACAGCACACAAAAATACTTTGATTACAGACACACATCATAATTGTCTCACTAAACTGGGTCAACAGATTGACTAATATCAGAATTACTTGGTGACATTTAAAAACAAAAAACTGGGGGGGTCTGAACAGTGATTGGGACCGGTCACACTTTCTCTGAGCTCCAGCAGAATATCTCTTTTAATCCGACGATTTTAAGAGACTTTTACAGCCATCTCCACAAATTTAAAACTTAGCTTTGATCCACACACCAGTGGTATGCTAACAACTTATTTCAGACTGTATTTATGAAGCGGAAGACAGAAAACAGACAATAGAGGCCTAGTGCAGCGGCAACTAGTAGGCAGCGCTACTCCCCTCGGAAGCAGCTCATACCAACATTCCCATAATAACCTCTATACAATTAAACTAAGAACCTCTATATCATTAAACTAAAAACTGGACAGAGAGGAATTACACCTCACAGCCATATACAAATATATACTAAACAACCCTAAATCGCCTTTTAATCAAAATGGCTGACATGAGGGAAGCCGATACACAGGACATCTTCAACAACATACACTGGCATAGATTCAAAGAGATATGCTTACACCTTATTGAGAAAGCCCCGCAAGCTTTTGACGACTTGAAAACAAAGTCACCAGAAAGACTTCAGCAACAGTATGTATATAGCGTTATCGGCAATAACCATACGGCCAATCTACAGCACAACACTATGAGGAAGCCATACAGCCCACAAGCAAGATTTCCGTTGACACCAGCGAAACTAGCTCCAAACAAGATGAAGAGAGGAATCCAGCAAACGGAATCATGCTCACTGCCACCCACGGCCCCGTGGGGTTTTGAGGGCGACCCCTGGGAAGCTGAGGCCACAAAACATACATCTCTCAAGTGTTTGGCCACACCTGATCAACAGTATCAAATGATTGCTGCAGGGAAACGGACTACTCAACAAGAAGCATTCTCTGAGGGAATGGAATCAAAGACTCCGATGAACACAGTTCCACATAGCGTGAAAAGGAAGCTCCAGCAGACACCAAACTACTCACCAACAGTAGAGGCCCTATGGGGTTTTTTTTGGGGGGGGGACTCTTGACAGCCGAGACTGTAAAGTATGCAACCTCTGAGTCTGCAGCTACACCCATTCACCATGATCCTAACATCCACATTTTCGAGACTGTCTACATTTATATCAGGTACCCTGCAGAGATAGCCAACATTAGTAGACTTAGCTTTTCATGCTCTCCAGACTTTTCAATCAATGTTGTAATAAGAGATTATCAGGACTACCTTGTGGCTTATCTCATTATGCTTACAATGATAAAAATGCTTAATCACACAAGCCGTTTACCATACTAACAGGCAAAAAGTGACAACTGATCCATATGCAGTAATTTGTTTAGACAAAGTTGTTTTAGATTTGAATATACTTAACCTGGTTGATGACTGTTTTACGTTACACTATTGTAAAGCATTGTATCTTATCCACTGCTTAGCTGACGACAGGGCAATCACTAAAAAGTCTTGTCCCCTGAACACACCTCATATACTCCAAGTAATCTAGCACCCCATGTTGCTACACCCTTAGCAGATAGGGGACATATTAATTCAGTAATATCGTTCAGACAGCAAATCACTAATAGAATATCTGTCTGCTTCATAGGAATATGGGAATGTTGGACATACAATGGAAACGTATTGCTGCATGTTTTTCTTTTGTTTGTTTTCCTTTCTTTTTCTTTATCTGACATTACTCATGTTTTATAATTCTATGCTATCAATAGAACAAATAAATCTACAGCACCCATATACACACTTTATGTTAAATTTAAGGGCCCAAGAGAGGTCCCAACTACTGATAATCGGGACAAAATTGAGGAATATCGTTTATCATATGCAAAAATGTTTTACAAGCATTACTTGTATTTTTCTATATTCACATGTATGACAGTTTTATAATTGTAATGTATATCTCCTCAATAAAAAATATTAAAACAAAAAAAAAAAAAAAAACTTGATACAACTATGTACAGGGTAAAGTCTACAGGTGGCTAACAAACACACAGGAATGGCAAAGTAGATGGAAACAAAGATCACGCAGAGTTAGATTTCATACAATTGACACTAGTGTGGGAGAATCTTCAGATACATATAAGAGTCTTTCAATGGCTTCTATTAGCTCTACTCCTGGTTATGTAGTCTGACTGGAACCTGATAAACTGGGCTGAGGACAACTGAAGCCAAGCCAATAGAGCATTGTAAATCGCCCTCAACTCCTAGATGTTGACCGACGCCCTCTCCTGTTTGATTCAAGCAATGACTCGTGGAAGAAGAGCAAACCTGAAAACCTAAGGAACCGCCAGAGCATCAGAACGGCCTGCGCATCTCTAGACCTTGAACCGTACCTTGGAAGCTTGGTATTCTGAAGGAACGCCATCAGATCTAACTCCGGCACCCCCCATTTGAGGAATAAGCTGGAAAACACCTCCGGATGGAGTTCCCACTCCCTGGGATGAAAAGTCTGTCTGCTCAGAAAATCCGCTTCCCAGTTGTCTACTCCTGGAATGTGGATGGCAGATAGACAGCAATTGTGGGTATCTGCCCACTGAAGAATCTGAGTAACCTCCTTCATGGCTAAGGAACTTTGAGTTCCTCCACAGAGGTTATGTTGTCTGACTGGAACCTGATAAACTGGGCTGAGGACAACTGAGGCCAAGCCAATAGAGGATTGTAAATCCCCCTCAAATCCAAGATGTTGATGGGAAGAGCAGACTCCTCCCGAGTCCAAAGGCCCTGAGCTTTTAACGAGTTCCAGACTGCTCCCCAGCCCAGCAGGCTGGTGTCCATGATCACCCAGGAAGGTCTCAGAAAACATGTGCCCTGAGACAGATGTTCCTGAGAAATCCACCACGGGAGAGGGTCCCTTGACGACAGATCTATCTCTAATCTCTGAGATAGATCTGCATGGTCGCCATTCCATTGTCTGAGCATGCACAACTGGAGAGCTCTCAAATGGAATCGAGCAAAAGGAATGATGTCCATGGAAGCCACCATCAAACCGATTACTTCCATACATTGAGTTACTGAAGGATAAGCAGTAGCCTGAAGAGAGAGGCAAGAGGAAGTGATTTTATTTTTCCTGACCTCTGTCAGAAAAATCTTCATCAATAGAGAATCTATTATGGTCCCTAAGAACACTACTCTTGTAGCAGGGGAAAGGGAACTTTTTTCCAGATTCACATTCCATCCATGGGAACGAAGAAAAGACAACAATATCTCTGTGTGAGATTTTGCTTGTTGAAAAGATGGCGCCTGAACCAATATGTCGTCCAAGTAGGGTGCCACAGAAATTCCATGAGAGCAGATCACTGCCAAAAGAGCCCCCAGAACCTTTGAAAAAATTCTGGGAGCCATGGCTAGACCAAATGGAAGGGCCATGAACTGGAAATGTTTGCCCAGAAAGGCAAATCTCGGGAATCTGTAATGGTCCCTGTGAATAGGAACACAAAGATACACATCCTTTAGGTCTATGGTTGTCATGAACTGACCCTCTTGTACTAAAGGAAGAATGGAGCGTATAGTCTCCATCTTGAAGAATGGAACTTTGAGAAACTTGTTTAGACACTTCAAGTCTAGAATAAGACGGAAAGTTCCCACAAATTTGGAGCTATATAGCAAGCTCTGCTGGGTAATTCTCTTGCAGTTTCCTGTTAGGAAGAGAAATATTCCATAAGTAATGGATGACCCGTGGACTGACTACACTTAACAGGAGAAATTAGCATGTATACACATATGTGGGCTTCGCCACGAGTTACCTGAATCAGCCACATTACCTGATACGGCGTAATCCTTACCGACCGTCTCCTCTGTAATAGGGATAACGGGTTTCCTGAGACAGGAGGTAACAAAAAGGGATATGAGTATATTGAGCATTGTTACAAAAATGGGAACCAATTAAACACATAAGAAACAGTATTACAGCAGCAATTGCATAAGGAAACAGTGAGCTACATAGAACATAATATTACAAAAGTACTTGCCTTGTGTCTTGCCCCTTGCCCAATTCTCGTTCAATTCTTTCTTAATGCCTCACTTATAAAATGTTCACTTCAAAAATGTGAACATATGTTGTTGTAGCAATGCACACTGCCCAGTGCAATGCACAGCCCAAGCTAATGTTAAATATATATGCAGGGAAGTCAGCTGTGTCCACTAAATTACTTGATTGATAAATCAAAGTCAAATGAAGGGGCAATTTGAAAGTAAGATTCTGGTCAGGGTGAGATAAGTTAAGTAAACAGACAGTAAAATTTGGAGGATATTGAAACTATGGCATAAGACAGCTATACATTTAAGAATAATAGCAAGTATTGATAAAGATTGAACATCACATGGCAATTAACAAAACATTAGAAGACATTGGATAACAGTACAACAAATGCAGGACTAAATTAACAACCTAAAATCATTTACTCAATATTCATATACACATGCCAAAAGAGAGTTACAGGAGAGGAAAAACACCAGAGTGCAGTGAATAGTTTGCAGATTGACATGGACTCTATTCACGTACCAAAAGAGAGTTACAGGAGAGGAAAAACCCCAGAGTGCATTAAATAATTTGCAGATTGACATGGACTCTATTCATGTACCAAAAGAGAGTTACAGGAGAGGAAAAAGGGGTGCCTGGTTATCCTGAGAGTATCTGCTCCACTTATGGTATCTACTTCTACAGGGATACCTATTACCTTGTGGGTATTCGTCTCTTTGAGGATCTTTATTTATTTGAGTATGCCCCCCATTTTGAGTATATTCCCTTCTATTAGCCTGTGGATTCTGCACCTCAGCCCTTGGTGAGGAAGGGGAAGACTCAAAACTTTGGGAGGAAGGCCGTTTCCTCTGGGTTCTAAATTTAGGGGGCTAGGGGACACCCTAGTTTTCGCCACCACTTTAGGGTTGGGCCTTTGCTCTCTTTTAACCCCCTGTTCACTGGACCACTGAATAGAGTATAATTTTGTACTCTCTCTGATCAGCCAATCCAATGAACAGTTATCATCAAAGTATCTAGCCAGATTTATTTTGATGTGTGAGGATAATGCTTCATAAAATAAATTTACAAATTCTGAACATTCAAATTTGGGATTGTTTTCGGCCATACTGTAGGCACTTTTTAGTGAAGAAAGGAATTTGATTGGGCTTTAAATTGCGCCACATTTCAAACCGTATACAGCTGCTTTAGCAGCGGTGGCAGTATGATACTGCCCGAACTCCCTTTTGCACTGTTGTTTTATTTCACTACAAGCATAAATATTCATATCTTTCAGTGAAATAAAAAACTTATAACAATAATATAACAATATTTACCTTCAAATACAAATGGCAGAAATTTTATTTTCGACTGCTCATTATTAACATGTAATATAAACAAAGCATTTTCATAGGCCTCTAAGTGATCGATTATAAAAGTGGCCCCACTTTTGGAGAATACAGGTACTGCACTGCTTAAGAATTTAATTATCTTAGGGGTGTCATATACTTTATTAGGTACATTTTGGGTTCTCCTATGGACCTTATAATTAGGGCTGGAGCGCCACCCATCTGTCCTATTTTTACTACGGGAGATCCCTTATGTGTATTATTATTATATGGGCTATCTGGGTAGCTGGCTCCACGCTCTGACTCACTATAATAGCTGGCCTCTTCTTCTGAGGTGTAGAAATTCCATGAATTTAAAACATTAGGTGACTGCCTAGTTGGGAAGTATATTTATGAGCCATTCAGGGTCCTTTGTTTAAATTCTTCTCTTATACCTTGTATCTAATCTCTCATAAATAATTTTCAAGATTTAATAATCTCATTATTATTCCCACTTTTTTTCATCACTAATGGAGGGGGGCTTATTATTGCTGAGTTGCTCATTTAAACTTTTTATTTTAGCAATTAATGTTTGGTTATGTTTATCTAAGGTGGCCATGTCTTGTTTAAACGTAACAATTTAATTTTGCGTGATGAGCAAATTTCATCTCTTAGCTGCTGTAATTGCCATTCCTTTTCTATCATGTACGTAGATAGTTCATCATTAATGCATATTACAAGTGGCCAAGATTTGAGTATTATCTCATCCCGTTTTTTAGAATTCTTGCAATGATTAATTTTTAATAATTCCTGGAATTATTCACTTGTTTTGTTCCACATTCTATTATCAATGGCAATATTTTTGGCCTTAGTGGTAAGCATATAAATATAATCATTTAAATCACCCGAAATGTTAAATCTATTTTTGATGTGGCCAATAGCGTCCATTCAGGGAGTCTGTAAGGGGTAATTTTAGGGGATACATTTCAATACTGTGTACAGATTCATTTGAGTCACTTCTAGTAATAGGCATTATGATTTAAGCTTAGTATTTAGTTAATTTAAATCGCCAATACAATTTAAAAAATGTATTAAATAAATAAATTTGGCAACAAACATTACAGTCATTTGTGTTAAAACATCAACAATTGTGTTATATCATCTTAAAACACAGTTTAAAAAACATTTGAAAAAACGTGTTAGCAAAGTGGTTAATACCGTGGCTTTTTTTTTTGATGATATAACACAATTGTTGATGTGGTAACACAAATGATTGTAATGTTCGTTACCGAATTTAGACTCAATAGACATCAGACCGGAAGGGGCAACCTGTCACTTCCAGGTTTGATGATACTCTGGAACGCAGGCTTGCTTTCCAAATAAGGTTTGTTTTTCACGCCACAGGACTTGTAGGGGTTTTGTTAATCACTTTATTGTATTCACTATAAAAATGTTGTTTATTCTCACTTTTATTGATCTGATGAAGGGGGTGTAAGTTTCCCTGAAACATAAATACATTTTTGTTTGATTGATATCTAAAATTTCCTGAGAGTGCATTTTTTGGAAGTTATATGATACAGCATAATTGCACCCAGGTAGCTGACTCTTGGTCGGTGTATCCGCTATTTGGAACTTTATACTATACGAGCTGAGAACCCCCATAGTTTGACTCATTTCTTCTTTTTTTTGCTCTCTTGTTCATTGCATATACACATTGCTTAAATGGATACCAACGCCTTCTGGATAAGGATTTTCATGATGGAATCCCAGGTACAGACACAAGAGGACCCCTCCAATACTGGAAACATTACAACTGATGATCCTGAAGCTCAGGCATGCTTGGCACAGATGACGATGCAGCACGCATACTCTTTGCTCCTATTACATTTCAAGGTATTTGAAATATTATTAAATAATATATACAAGTATGTTTGGCTTTATTTAATAAGTCTGTGGATGTGTACATCAAATAATTAATTTACCTTCTAAAAGCTGAAAAAGAAACAAACCTCTCCCTCTTATCAAATGGATTGTTTGTAGAACAAGGATTGTTTCCAAGAGATCTCCCACACTCAATATGCTAAATTATGCAATTGTATAACCACAAGGAGCTGAAAATTAACACAGGAAACTCTTAAAGATTACTTTAAAAGAGACATTCCTAGCTAAAGTGTGAACATGAAGCCCACTTCCTGCTATAAAAAAAACTGCATTTTGATGCATAGATCAGGATACCATTTGTTTTTCAAAGTGGAAATGTGTGATAAACTCCCTACTCCTCACAGAGGAACCTGTTAGTCTAGTTTCAAATGACATGTTTTGTGAGAATGTCAGCATTACTCTCAGGTACAAAAAGACCCCATGTGGTGAGTAAAAGACGAAGAGTCTGGGGAGAATAACACAGAGAAAGCACATGGCTCACATTGAAATTTTAAAACAACTATGTTATAGGCAAGTAGAATACACTTCAGCATTATAAGAAAATATATATATTTGTAATGGATATGTGACGGTCTTTTATATGATAATAAATTTAAACACATTATATTAAATAGATAATTGCTGCATGGGATTTTTACATAGGAAATAAATTCAGAATTAGTATAGATTAAATAACCATTTTAATAATCCCATATTTGAAGTGCATATATATAACATACATTTTCTATTTTTCAGATGGATCATAGAGGAGTGCATGCAGGCAGAATTATTGGAAATATGAAATAGAGCATACTATATTATGTGAAAACATATTAGATATAGAAATGCCAGGATACTGATAAAATTGTAATACATTTTAAGCTAATAATTAGCAATATTAAATTGCCTTAATATAATACAATGTTAATAATATAACATATTTGGTATCAGAATAATCAGAAAAAATAATCTAATACTACCCATCTATAATTGGGGTTATATATGATTAATGCAGAGAGTGTAATCTGATTAAATAACCATTTTATGAGAATAATTAACTTGTTAAAAATGTTTAGAAATGTTAAGGTGAATTTGTTTTGTTTGTATGTCTACTGCCACCCAGTGTTATGTTGCGAGAATTGCAGCCATAAGATGATTGGTTGTTGCAAGGATGCATCTCCTTGGCAACATATATTCCCAGATGAACCAATCCGAGACAAGGTTTCCATTTTGGAGCGTTTCCAATACTCACCAATGATAGATAATGATCAAAAAAGGGGAGGGGTGAAATCAGAGGTTTTAACCCCAAGCATAGAGACTGAGAAGAGGCTGCTGGCTAATCCTGGAGGAATAACTACTGTGGTGATTATTAAAGCACACGGCTACTCTTAGACTCCATATGTGAATATCCCCAATTTTGAAACTCTGAGGTGAAATTGAATCTGTTGAGAAACATTGGAAACTGGGTATTGATTGGTTTATTTGGTAAAGTATTGAAATTACATGTGATGTTTTAGAATAAGTTATATGCATAGTCACTACAGTTAAATTACAATTGGAAGATTGGAGAGAGCAAATTGTGCTTTTAAATTGTATTGCATAACCTTGAATAGCTCTTAGTTTGCCTATTTGTATGCAAACATTTAAAGTAAACAATTACTATTGCTGTATGTAGCAGAGTTAAGGAAATAGTTTATATTTCAAGTTAGCATTTCATAGCCTATGTATTGTTAAACTAATCCCAATCTTAAATTGTTTATCTATGCAAATATATAATAATAATTCAGAAGTGTATATTGTATTATTGTTTAAATTTGTATCTGGTAGGCTAAGTAATTTATCTGTGAAAGTTCTGGTGTTTTAAATCAATATTGTATTAGGATAAATTGCAGTTAAATAGCATAATATATATATTATCCTATTGTTTATAAGCACTGTTTAGGATTGTATTGCTTGGATGTTAAAATTTAAAGGTTTTAGTCCCATTGTGTTAACTGAATGAAAGGCTATTTGTAAATAAGGCTGATTTGTGAAGGTAAATTTTTCTGGGCTTTGTAAGAAGGATAGCATATCTTAATAGTCGGTTTTAACGTATATTATATTGTGTCATATTCTGGTATTGCAAATATATTTCAAAATGTTCATGGATATTAACTAAATAAAATAATTCAGGTATTTATATTAATTGTATGGTTTCTAGTAGATGCATGTTGGTTAAGGGTTTCTATTTTTAAGAATAATTATTAAATATATTGTGTTATAACCCTGCCATAAGCTGATATATTATTTTGAGAGCACTACTTAGATTTTCATAAATATACTGACATACAAGAACAACTGGTGAGACCCCTGTTAATATATACAATTCTATGTTAAAATAAAAAAAGGTTAGTTTGATTTATCCTTGCATAGAAGTTACTTGTCTGAGTATCATCGCCTTAGTCATATTCCCAGAGGGTTTAGGGTACGCAATATTCCTACTATAGGTAGGAAGAACCCAGAAATAAGAAGGAAATGGTGCAACATCCTTAATAAATGTTCACAAGATCTCCTTCTGCTAGTTATAGAGCAGGAAACCACACTGCTAGCCAAAGTTAAAAAGGAACATAAAACAAGTTGGGATAGAGACAAAATATAATAATATGTACTTTAATTACTTTACCTGCAAATTTATACTGCAGTACCTCACCATTAACCCTTTCTTTTTAGTTTCTGAATTGTAAAGCTCTAACTCCCCAAACACATTTCCTTTTATGGCTGTATCTGTATTTATATATATATTGTTGTTTTGGTAGAAGGCAAAAGTGAACATGGATTATCTGCTGGAGCATGCCTAGAAGCTGTGAACTCAGTTGTAATACAATGCCTTTGTCTAAACACTAATAAGGAGAGGGGAGCACAGTGCTCCAGACAGCATGTCTAAGTAACTATTTTTGCTTATGTTTAAATACTTGTCAGCATTGTTCCCTCTAAGGCCAGTTTTGTGTGCGGCCCAGCAGTGAAATAGTTAATTAGGTAACCACACCCTGCAATTAGCAAACACTGCCTAATGCAGATGGCAAGGTATGGTTCTCTTGTTAACTGTTTCACTGCTGGGCTGCACACAAAACTGTCCTTAGAGGGAACACTGCTTGCCAGCAATTGTTAAACAATTTTTTTATGCAAAATATTTTTAATTAATTAGCCCTTTTAGGATATGCACAGACCTCAACCTATTTTATGGCACTTTAAGACTGAAATAGGGACATTTGAGACAGCACACAAAAATACTTTGATTACAGACACACATCATAATTGTCTCACTAAACTGGGTCAACAGATTGACTAATATCAGAATTACTTGGTGACATTTAAAAACAAAAAACTGGGGGGGTCTGAACAGTGATTGGGACCGGTCACACTTTCTCTGAGCTCCAGCAGAATATCTCTTTTAATCCGACGATTTTAAGAGACTTTTACAGCCATCTCCACAAATTTAAAACTTAGCTTTGATCCACACACCAGTGGTATGCTAACAACTTATTTCAGACTGTATTTATGAAGCGGAAGACAGAAAACAGACAATAGAGGCCTAGTGCAGCGGCAACTAGTAGGCAGCGCTACTCCCCTCGGAAGCAGCTCATACCAACATTCCCATAATAACCTCTATACAATTAAACTAAGAACCTCTATATCATTAAACTAAAAACTGGACAGAGAGGAATTACACCTCACAGCCATATACAAATATATACTAAACAACCCTAAATCGCCTTTTAATCAAAATGGCTGACATGAGGGAAGCCGATACACAGGACATCTTCAACAACATACACTGGCATAGATTCAAAGAGATATGCTTACACCTTATTGAGAAAGCCCCGCAAGCTTTTGACGACTTGAAAACAAAGTCACCAGAAAGACTTCAGCAACAGTATGTATATAGCGTTATCGGCAATAACCATACGGCCAATCTACAGCACAACACTATGAGGAAGCCATACAGCCCACAAGCAAGATTTCCATTGACACCAGCGAAACTAGCTCCAAACAAGATGAAGAGAGGAATCCAGCAAACGGAATCATGCTCACTGCCACCCACGGCCCCGTGGGGTTTTGAGGGCGACCCCTGGGAAGCTGAGGCCACAAAACATACATCTCTCAAGTGTTTGGCCACACCTGATCAACAGTATCAAATGATTGCTGCAGGGAAACGGACTACTCAACAAGAAGCATTCTCTGAGGGAATGGAATCAAAGACTCCGATGAACACAGTTCCACATAGCGTGAAAAGGAAGCTCCAGCAGACACCAAACTACTCACCAACAGTAGAGGCCCTATGGGGTTTTTTTTGGGGGGGGGACTCTTGACAGCCGAGACTGTAAAGTATGCAACTTCTGAGTCTGCAGCTACACCCATTCACCATGATCCTAACATCCACATTTTCGAGACTGTCTACATTTATATCAGGTACCCTGCAGAGATAGCCAACATTAGTAGACTTAGCTTTTCATGCTCTCCAGACTTTTCAATCAATGTTGTAATAAGAGATTATCAGGACTACCTTGTGGCTTATCTCATTATGCTTACAATGATAAAAATGCTTAATCACACAAGCCGTTTACCATACTAACAGGCAAAAAGTGACAACTGATCCATATGCAGTAATTTGTTTAGACAAAGTTGTTTTAGATTTGAATATACTTAACCTGGTTGATGACTGTTTTACGTTACACTATTGTAAAGCATTGTATCTTATCCACTGCTTAGCTGACGACAGGGCAATCACTAAAAAGTCTTGTCCCCTGAACACACCTCATATACTCCAAGTAATCTAGCACCCCATGTTGCTACACCCTTAGCAGATAGGGGACATATTAATTCAGTAATATCGTTCAGACAGCAAATCACTAATAGAATATCTGTCTGCTTCATAGGAATATGGGAATGTTGGACATACAATGGAAACGTATTGCTGCATGTTTTTCTTTTGTTTGTTTTCCTTTCTTTTTCTTTATCTGACATTACTCATGTTTTATAATTCTATGCTATCAATAGAACAAATAAATCTACAGCACCCATATACACACTTTATGTTAAATTTAAGGGCCCAAGAGAGGTCCCAACTACTGATAATTGGGACAAAATTGAGGAATATCGTTTATCATATGCAAAAATGTTTTACAAGCATTACTTGTATTTTTCTATATTCACATGTATGACAGTTTTATAATTGTAATGTATATCTCCTCAATAAAAAATATTAAAACAAAAAAAAAAAAAAAACTTGATACAACTATGTACAGGGTAAAGTCTACAGGTGGCTAACAAACACACAGGAATGGCAAAGTAGATGGAAACAAAGATCACGCAGAGTTAGATTTCATACAATTGACACTAGTGTGGGAGAATCTTCAGATACATATAAGAGTCTTTCAATGGCTTCTATTAGCTCTACTCCTGGTTATGTAGTCTGACTGGAACCTGATAAACTGGGCTGAGGACAACTGAAGCCAAGCCAATAGAGCATTGTAAATCGCCCTCAACTCCTAGATGTTGACCGACGCCCTCTCCTGTTTGATTCAAGCAATGACTCGTGGAAGAAGAGCAAACCTGAAAACCTAAGGAACCGCCAGAGCATCAGAACGGCCTGCGCATCTCTAGACCTTGAACCGTACCTTGGAAGCTTGGTATTCTGAAGGAACGCCATCAGATCTAACTCCGGCACCCCCCCATTTGAGGAATAAGCTGGAAAACACCTCCGGATGGAGTTCCCACTCCCTGGGATGAAAAGTCTGTCTGCTCAGAAAATCCGCTTCCCAGTTGTCTACTCCTGGAATGTGGATGGCAGATAGACAGCAATTGTGGGTATCTGCCCACTGAAGAATCTGAGTAACCTCCTTCATGGCTAAGGAACTTTGAGTTCCTCCACAGAGGTTATGTTGTCTGACTGGAACCTGATAAACTGGGCTGAGGACAACTGAGGCCAAGCCAATAGAGGATTGTAAATCCCCCTCAAATCCAAGATGTTGATGGGAAGAGCAGACTCCTCCCGAGTCCAAAGGCCCTGAGCTTTTAACGAGTTCCAGACTGCTCCCCAGCCCAGCAGGCTGGTGTCCATGATCACCCAGGAAGGTCTCAGAAAACATGTGCCCTGAGACAGATGTTCCCGAGAAATCCACCACGGGAGAGGGTCCCTTGACGACAGATCTATCTCTAATCTCTGAGATAGATCTGCATGGTCGCCATTCCATTGTCTGAGCATGCACAACTGGAGAGCTCTCAAATGGAATCGAGCAAAAGGAATGATGTCCATGGAAGCCACCATCAAACCGATTACTTCCATACATTGAGTTACTGAAGGATAAGCAGTAGCCTGAAGAGAGAGGCAAGAGGAAGTGATTTTATTTTTCCTGACCTCTGTCAGAAAAATCTTCATCAATAGAGAATCTATTATGGTCCCTAAGAACACTACTCTTGTAGCAGGGGAAAGGGAACTTTTTTCCAGATTCACATTCCATCCATGGGAACGAAGAAAAGACAACAATATCTCTGTGTGAGATTTTGCTTGTTGAAAAGATGGCGCCTGAACCAATATGTCGTCCAAGTAGGGTGCCACAGAAATTCCATGAGAGCAGATCACTGCCAAAAGAGCCCCCAGAACCTTTGAAAAAATTCTGGGAGCCATGGCTAGACCAAATGGAAGGGCCATGAACTGGAAATGTTTGCCCAGAAAGGCAAATCTCGGGAATCTGTAATGGTCCCTGTGAATAGGAACACAAAGATACACATCCTTTAGGTCTATGGTTGTCATGAACTGACCCTCTTGTACTAAAGGAAGAATGGAGCGTATAGTCTCCATCTTGAAGAATGGAACTTTGAGAAACTTGTTTAGACACTTCAAGTCTAGAATAAGACGGAAAGTTCCCACAAATTTGGCAACCACAAATAGTTTGGAGTAGAACCCGAGACCCTGTTCCTGCACTAGAACTGGAACTATCACTCCCAGGGAGGAAAGATGTTGTATACATTTCAAGAACGCCTCTCTCTTTATCTGGTCTGCAGATAATCTTGAGAGATGGAATCTGCCTCTGGGAGGAAAAGTCTTGAATTCCAATTTGTAACCCTAGGATACTATGTCCACAGTCCAGGGATCTGGAACATCTCGTATCCAGGCTTGAGAGAACTGAGAAAGTCTGCCCCCCACCTTATCCGATCCCGTATCGGGGGCAATCCCTTCATGCTGATTTGGAATCAGCTGTGGGTTTCTTTGATTGTTTCCCATTGTTCAAAGACAGATTGGGTTTCCAAGAAGACTTGGATTGTTCCTGATTGGAAGAAGAAGGGGAAGGCTTTCCTCTGAAGTTACGAAAGGAACGAAAATTACTCTGATGTCCTTTAGGTCTATTTTTCTTATCTTGAGGTAGAAAAGACCCTTTTCCATCTGTTATTTTAGAGATGATTTCTGCCAAACCAGGTCCAAACAAGGTTTTGCCCTTGTAAGGAATCATCAGAAGCTTGACTTTAGAGGAAATGTCCGCAGACCAGGATTTCAACCATAACGCCCTGCAGGCTAGGACAGCGAAACTAGAAGTTTTAGCTCCTAGTCTAACAACCTGTAAAATGGCATCTGCAATAAAGGAATTGGCCAACTTAAGAGATTTAATCCTATCCTATTTCATCCAAGGAAGTCTCTACTTGAAGAGAATCAGACAAGGCGCTAAACCAATAAGGTGCCGCACTAGTCACGGTGGCAATACACACCGCAGGTTGCCATTGGAGACCTTGATGAACATAAATCTTTTTCAAATAAGCCTCCAACTTTTTGTCCATCGCATACTTAAAAGAGCAGCTATCCTCAGACCAAGGGTCTTTATAGGAACACCTCGACAGGAAACATTTTCTTAAAAATAGAAGACGGGGAAAAAGACACCCCGGGTTTCATCCATTTCTGTGAGATAATCTCCCTAGCACGGTCCGGCACAGGAAAAACCTCCAAAGTGGAAGGTTCAAAGAAACTATTAAGTTTACTAGATTTCTTAGGAGTGACAAAGACAGGGTATGGGAGTTATCTAAAGTAGCTAAAACCTCCTTAAACAATACACAAAGTTGTTCAAGCTTAAATCTGAAGGATACCATCTTAGTCTCAGAAGAAGGAATTATACTATCCGAATCTGAGATTTCAACCTCAGAAAGTCCCAATGTATCTTCTTCATCAGAAAGGGCAACTTGGGAAAAGAACTGAGGACAGGCACCTTCCTTTCTGAATTTCTAGATTTCCTCTTGCGTTTTCCCTGTAATCTGGGAATGGCAGCTAATGCCGCAGATACCGATGAAGAGACCTGGGCAGCAATTTCTGCTTTTAAATAAACTCCTCTAGGAGTTATAGAGGAACCGCAGTGCACATGATGCCATTGAGGCTTGGGACGTAGCAGGAGAAAGCTGAGGCATTATTTTAACAGCATCATCCTGAGAGATATTAGGCTCCAAAATTTTGCAAGGTTTTCTTGACACATGAAGAACAAAATTGCATAGGAGCTGCAATTTATGCATCTAAAGATAATAAGCATGAATTCATGAGAGCAGGCTCTTGCTCCATATCAGACATGTTGTGAAACAGTAAATAAACTTGTACAGATAAGTTTCAAATATTTTAATATTCAATTAAAATAAGACAAGGACAAATTAACTTTAAATTTCATCCCAGATTAGGATCGATCCCCAGCTAAAATTATGCGAGAAAAGTTAAGAAAAAACATTTAATAAACATCAAATAAACTTCTAATACCCCTCAGGCAACCCCACACCTTAATTACCGAGGTACCTTACTGCTACCAATTAAGACCGGATCACTCAGAAATGGCGAAAAACAACTTTTTCCTCAGAAACATTATGAAGTAAAGCTGGTCATGTGACCGCAACTGCCAAGCTTAAATTACTGCTGCAACACAGAGAGGCACTACTTCCTGGTACACTGAGTAGCAGAAATAACCGTTTTTTCAAACCTGACCGTTTAAAATGTTGCATTGTTTTATTTTAACGCAAAGGGAAAATTAATAAGCTGCTGAAATAGAAAATTCAGCCTTACTTTCAGTTTAAACTTGTATTGTTTTATCAAGTAAATATGTGTCAGAAAATAAAGCCTAATAAAAACATTTTACCCTTTCTTTTTAAAAGAGTTTAAATGTTAGTCCCACACATGCTACAGTGCCTGCTTCATGCCCCAGTGTAACCCATACAACAGGATTATCTATGTCCTAATAAAAAGCAGTGTTTTTAATTTGTTAAGTGCATGGTCTCCCCAACTGGAAGAAAAAGCACTTACCTGCTCCGCTGTCCGGCATGTAGACAGTTACAAGGTATGAGAGGACACAGTTCCTCACAGAGACCTTTAAAAAAAGAAAAAAAACTGAGTAGCCAACTCTGGCTTTCTAAACTAGGGCAGCAATTGTTAGGAAAACGCAGTAAGTACCTCTTTACAAGTTCCTAACTGCTTTAAAAACACCACTACCTGACTGCAAGGAATAACGTGGAATATGGCTATACCCCAAAACTTGCTTGTAGATGAAATCAAAAATTTTATTCAGACACCTAAACTTCACCTCCTCCATGCACCGCAGGCAAAGAGAATGACTGGGGGTTGTGGGTAAGGGAGTGATACTTAGCAGTTTAACTGTGGTGCTCTTAGCCTCCTCCTGCTGGCCAGGAGTTATATTCCTAACAGTAATTACTCAAGCCGTGGACCCACAATAGGAAAGAAAAACTTTCATGATTTAAATAGGGAATGTAATTTTAAACAACTTTCCTATTTACTTTTATCACCAATTTTGCTTTGTTCTCTTGGTATTCTTAGTTGAAAGCTAAACCTAGGAGGTTCATATGCTAATTTCTTAGCCCTTGAAGACTGCCTATAATCTGAATGTATTTTGACCACTAGAGGGCATTAGTTCATGTGTTTCATATAGATAACATTGAGCTCATGCACGTGAAGTTACTCTGGAGTGAGCACTGATTGACTAAAATGCAAGTCTGTCAAAAGAACTGAAATAAGGGGACAGTTTGCAGAAGCATAGATACAAGGTAAACACAGAGGTAAAAAAAGTGTATTTCTATAACAGTGTTGGTTATGAAAAACTGGGGAATGGGTAATAAAGGGATTATCTTTCTTTTTAAACAACAAAAATTCTGGTGTTGACTGTCCCTTTAACAACACCAACACAACACAACAGTAAGGTTCAAAATGTCTGTTGAGGAACATCAGATAAATTTTTTAGACCTGAATATCATCATTTCTGGCGAAACTTTAGGCACCACTCTCTACAACAAGCCACAGACAGAAATTCGTACTGAGGGCTGATAGTTGCCACCCACCTTCATTACTTAGGGGGATTGCTAAATTTCAGATGATTCACACCATAAGAAATAATTCAGAGAAGGACACTGGGATCTCCCAATTGGAAGGAACCAAAGAAAAAATTCTACAGAGAGGCTATAAAGCACAGACTCTGGAAGAAATAAAGGATTTATCACAGGAAGATGATTGTGATGATATAAGGACAGCAACAGATGAAAATAGATTGCTCTTTGTTACTACCTTCTCTCCCAATACCACCAACTCTGGTAAAATATTGAAGAAACATTGGCCACTAGTGACCTCTCACCCTAAATTGAGCTTTGATCAAAATCTCTATTTGATGGTAGGGTACAAAAGAGGAAACAATCTTAGAGATGTACTAGTTAAAATGGAATCCAAAACAAAGCGATCAAATCAAACCAGAGGAGAACATAAAAGGCTGTTACAAATGTTTGGGGTGCACCACCTGTCATGGCCGTACTGCTCCTAAGACCTTTCATAACCGACATAGTAATAAGATGTACACAATATGATTCGCCTTGTCATGCAATACCACACATTTGGTTTACTTCCTGTTTTGCCCGTGTGCAAGATTCTATATAGAAAAAAAAGAGGATCGTCAGTAGCGGTTTTAAATAAAATTTATCTTTCATTGTGAAACTTCGCTAAAACATGGAGGGTAAGTACCCTTAAATGCTACAGACTAACATGTTTCGGGTGAAGACCCTACTCATAGTCCCTAAAATTCAATGCACACATTGAAACTTAAGAACCCCTCTCTGAGTTCCTTTTTCTAAACAAGATTCCATATAGTCAAAACAAAGGGGGCTTTGCGAGAGCGGATGGTGAACCATAGATTGGCAATACAACAAGCCCTAGACAAGGAACATCCCGATCAACCGGTCGCACAGCATTGTTCAGAGATAGCACATCCCGTTTCTTCTATCAGATACATTCTGATTGACCATGTACCCATTGGATAGAGATGGTGATAGAAACAAAGATCTTGTCATTTGTGAAGCACAATGGATGTACAGGCTTGGTACTATCTATCCAGGTGGACTAAATTCGGCACCAGATTTTAAACTCTTGATGTAGGCGTGTTATGTGTTACTTACCTGGGGTGCATACAGCTATGGGTGTTTCCAGGAGGTATAGGTGGTGATGGTGTTGTGGATACTGCACATATGCCATCTTAAACCCTCAAGGTGAAACAGGAGTGGAGAGTAATGGAACTTGATATGGACACAACTTGATATGGCCATACACATGTTATGCATTACATACCTGGAGTGCAGTGTTTGATATTGATGCCAGATGAGTGAGGTGATACACTTGTACCATCATCTTATAGATAATGTGATCAATAACTTTACTCTAAAAGTGGTGCCAACATATTCAAACCAAGTCACTAAGAATATGCAAATCTAATTCCATACTGATAAACGAGGGGCCATCAGATTATGGTATGTATATGTGCATGAAGCAGCTTATATAGTGGACGTGTCATACTATTGCTTGCACATTATGCTGCTGTTAATTACTGATGTTTGGACAATAATAATCCAGAATACAATTTAAGATGATACAATTCCATTTTAAGCACCTTAAAGTAGAGAGCCATGTCTATAAGGAGATAAACACTTTAGGTGCTTAAATGATATGTAAGATAGGTGTATATAGGTAAATAACATAAATTAACTAATGAGAGAGTATAAGGAATTTTTTCGTAATTTTTCTGTTTTTGTAATTGTAAAATGTTTTGTAACATGGCAACGTCTGATAAGAGGATTGCTTATATTTTGAATTTTGGACAGTATCCATTATATATACCGTATATATGATGCCATAATTGTAATATTCATAGCTAGTATGAAGATTGGCTGTATATGTGAATTGCTTAAAGTCTATTAGCCATAATAGTTGTTGGTTGTCATGACAACAGTATACACATGCACAAAAAGGGTGTATATTCTATCTGCTTTAATATATAACATGGATCAAAACACATACAAAATAATAAGCACACATAGAGGTTAATTTTCACTCATATTTGCATTTTGATACTATCTATAACAATATACCTTAGATTTGTGTACTTGGGTTACCATGACAACACCAGATAAGAGCGAGGACACTGAAATAAGTCACAATATGAACCACTTTGCTAACGCGTTATTTCAAATGTTTTTGAAACTGTGTTTTAAGATGATATAACACAATTGTTGATGTGGTAACTGGTAACACAAATGATTGTAATGTTCGTTGCTGAATTTAGACTCAATAGACTGGAAGGGGCAACCTGTCACTTTGACGACGTTTAACAATACCCTGGAACGCAGACTTGGGTTCCAAACACGGTTTGTTTGGCGCCACAGGACTTGGAGGGGGTTTGTTAATCACTTTTTCGTATTCACTATAAATATGTTGTTTATTCTCACTTTTATTGTTCTGATGAAGAGGATGTAAGTTTCCCCCGAAAAATAAATACATTTTTGGTTGATTGATATCCAAAATTTTGTCTTAAAATGATGCACTTCTAAAAATAAAAAGAAATATCCGCACTCACTTGATTCCACCTCATCCACTATGAGGTATTTATACTGCTCAGTGTTTATAGATGGTGTTTCCTTAATGTCAGCCCTCAAGCGTCCTCCAGTGAACCCAGTTCTCCCTGGATCTCTCTGTGTAATTGTAGTGATCCTGGAACAGGCTGCAGATCATTCACTCCCAAGGTTTAAAAGTGAGGGGAACGCTGCTAATATTATTATGAGGGTGCAGGGGCTAATGATATAATGACACTAAGTTGGTATATTAAAAAATGTGTTTAATAATACAACAAGTAAAATCCAAAAACGGATACTCTCCACTCGTGGAGGTACACTCTAAAATCAAGTGGTTCAAAGAAACCAAAATAAGGAGCACCAGCCAAATAGTCAGAGTTTGTTCAGAGGTGAGGGCCGCCCCCCAACCTTAGATTTCAAGCATTTGCTACCTGGCAATTTACTTATGCAAAACAGAAAGAGAAGCAGTCAGAATCAATAGCTTGTTCTATGGCCCGGTTGCCACCTGGGAGTAGCTTTTTTTTACCCAATTGTGCTTTTCACAGAGAAAAACTTTTCTGTAGTATATCAGTCTGATCCCGCCAACATGGTCAGTCCAGCCCCAAAATACCAACCAATTCTCCTCTGAACAAGGAACATGACAACCCCAGATGATCATTTCAGTCTCCTTTGGGCCTCGTCAGTGAGGTGCAGCCATATCCCTCTAAGCACATTGGGCAAGGAGTCCACGTCTGGTTTCCCCCATCATCCTTAGGGAGACTATCCCCAGGGTCATATTTACATATGCAAAACAGAAAGAGAAGCAGTCTGCCAGGAACGAACAACAGCATCAATAGCTTGTTCTATGGCCCGGTTGCCACCTGAGAGTAGCTTCTTTCTGCCCAATTGTGCTTTTCACAGAGGAAAACTTTCCTGTAGTATATCAGTCTGATCCCACGGACATGGTCAGTCCAGCCCCGAAATACCAGGCAATTCTCCTCTGAACAAGGAACATGACAACCACAGACGATCGTTTTGCATATGTAAATATGACCCTGGGGATAGTCTCCCTATGGGTGATGGGGAAACCAGATGTGGACTCCTTGCCCAATGTGCTTTGAGGAATATGGCTGCACCTCACTGAGGAGGCCTACAGAAGGCCGAAACGATTGCCTGGGGTTGCCTTTTCCTTGTTCAGGGGAGAATTTCCTGGTATTTCGGGGCTGGACTGACCTTGTCGGGGGGATCAGACTGATATACTACAGGAAAGTTTTCCTCTGTGAAAAGCACAATTGGACAGAAAGAAGCTACTTCCAGGTGGTAACCGGGCCATAGAACAAGCTATTGATGCTGCTGTTTGTTCCTGGCAGACTGCTTCTCTTTCTGTTTTGCATATGTAAATATGACCCTGGGGATAGTCTCCCTATGGGTGATGGGGGAAACCAGACGTGGACTCCTTGCTCAATGTGCTTAGAGGAATATGGCTGCACCTCACTGACGAGGCCCAGAGAAGGCTGAAATGATCGTCTGGGGTTGCCTTTTCCTTGTTCAGAGAAGAATTGCCTGGTATTTTGGGGCTGGGCTGACCTTGTCGGTGGGATCAGACTGATATACTACAGGAACATTTTTCTCTGTGAAAAGCACAATTGGGCAGAAAGAAGCTACTTCCAGGTGGTAACCGGGCCATAGAACAAGCTATTGATGCTGCTGTTCGTTCCTGGCAGACTGCTTCTCTTTGTGTTTTGCACTGGCAATTTACTTGTCATCAGCCCCTAATCGCCATCTTAGTTATTGGCAAACAGGCAACATTTATACACATTATAGTGACTTAATACTACAACATATACATTTATACAAAAAGTTCTTATTATTATATATATCCAACCCTTATATTAAACATATATAAAAAAGTCAATACATAACGTCATAAAAACCGATTTCGTCAATCTTATATTTATACAAAAACATTTAAAAATATGCATCATTAGGTATATTAAAAATATTAAAATGGTGTTTTAAAAGGATTCTATCAAAATATATTAATCCTGTCCTCATTTCCTATAAGTGTTTTATTGTATATTATATTGCAGACTCCAAATACCTCCCTAAAGCAGACTACTCATAAAAACGCGGCCAGGTCTATATCCCTATTTAACCCCTTCCAGGGACTATCTATCCAAAACTGTGCAGGACTTGTGAGATTAAATATCTTTCTATTTTCTCTTACTATATTGATTGTAATATTGTAGTACTAGTAGTCCTGCATATAATATATTATTTCCGAGCGCCGATACCTATTCTCTTCTCTTTTTGGACATTATATATAGATATATACAGGGAGTGCAGAATTATTAGGCAAGTTGTATTTTTGAGGATTAATTTTATTATTGAACAACAACCATGTTCTCAATGAACCCAAAAAACTCATTAATATCAAAGCTGAATAGTTTTGGAAGTAGTTTTTAGTTATAGCTATTTTAGGGGGATATCTGTGTGTGCAGGTGACTATTACTGTGCATAATTATTAGGCAACTTAACAAAAAACAAATATATACCCATTTCAATTATTTATTTTTACCAGTGAAACCAATATAACATCTCAACATTCACAAATATACATTTCTGACATTCAAAAACAAAACAAAAACAAATCAGTGACCAATATAGCCACCTTTCTTTGCAAGGACACTCAAAAGCCTGCCATCCATGGATTCTGTCAGTGTTTTGATCTGTTCACCATCAACATTGCGAGCAGCAGCAACCACAGCCTCCCAGACACTGTTCAGAGAGGTGTACTGTTTTCCCTCCTTGTAAATCTCACATTTGATGATGGACCACAGGTTCTCAATGGGGTTCAGATCAGGTGAACAAGGAGGCCATGTCATTAGATTTTCTTCTTTTATACCCTTTCTTGCCAGCCACGCTGTGGAGTACTTGGACGCGTGTGATGGAGCATTGTCCTGCATGAAAATCATGTTTTTCTTGAAGGATGCAGACTTCTTCCTGTACCACTGCTTGAAGAAGGTGTCTTCCAGAAACTGGCAGTAGGACTGGGAGTTGAGCTTGACTCCATCCTCAACCCGAAAAGGCCCCACAAGCTCATCTTTGATGATACCAGCCCAAACCAGTACTCCACCTCCACCTTGCTTGCGTCTGAGTCGGACTAGAGCTCTCTGCCCTTTACCAATCCAGCCACGGGCCCATCCATCTGGCCCATCAAGACTCACTCTCATTTCATCAGTCCATAAAACCTTAGAAAAATCAGTCTTGAGATATTTCTTGGCCCAGTCTTGACGTTTCAGCTTGTGTGTCTTGTTCAGTGGTGGTCGTCTTTCAGCCTTTCTTACCTTGGCCATGTCTCTGAGTATTGCACACCTTGTGCTTTTGGGCACTCCAGTGATGTTGCAGCTCTGAAATATGGCCAAACTGGTGGCAAGTGGCATCTTGGCAGCTGCACGCTTGACTTTTCTCAGTTCATGGGCAGTTATTTTGCGCCTTGGTTTTTCCACACGCTTCTTGCGACCCTGTTGACTATTTTGAATGAAACGCTTGATTGTTCGATGATCACGCTTCAGAAGCTTTGCAATTTTAAGAGTGCTGCATCCCTCTGCAAGATATCTCACTATTTTTGACTTTTCTGAGCCTGTCAAGTCCTTCTTTTGACCCATTTTGCCAAAGGAAAGGAAGTTACCTAATACTTATGCACACCTGATATAGGAAGTTGATGTCATTAGACCACACCCCTTCTCATTACAGAGATGCACATCACCTAATATGCTTAATTGGTAGTAGGCTTTTGAGCCTATACAGCTTGGAGTAAGACAACATGCATAAAGAGGATGATGTGGTCAAAATACTCATTTGCCTAATAATTCTGCACTCCCTGTATATAGTGTAGGTCTGATAGTAAATTTTGAGAATGTGTGCAGTTATGCTACATTAAATGAGCCATGGACCCATTGCATGAATGTATAAATACTCTTTCAGACCTCTAATCACACCTGTTCCTAAAATTACCAAAATCAATGACAAACCCATATGAATGGTAATCCTGAAGACATGAGATCATAAAAAAAGTGTACAAAAAATTTCAGTGATAATATTGTATTTGGCATACATCTTATGGCTAACTAGTGGCAATCTATCTAAGTATACACACTTACAGTGTGTGTATATATATATATATATATATATATATATATATATATATATATATATATATATATATATACACACACACACACACATACTTATTAAAAAATTCACAGCGCTAAAAATGGCAGAGAGAGTCTCACAGTAAGAACTTATTAAAAAATTATTGAATAAAATTAAGTAAAACATACACACTTATAACGTGCAAAGTCTAAATAGGCCAAAAATTAAAGTGCAAAGCAATATAGCTCATATAATTGACCACTAGATAAATAAACTGGGCTTAAGAGATATGTAAAATAGTCACCAATATGAAGCCACTACATGTGGTGTTGTATAGATGTCAAGTCCCAGTCAGTCTTTAGAATTGGTAATCCTTCTGTTTAAAGTTGAAAAAGTATGAGGTGAAGAAATCTCAGGTGCTGCTTGAATTAAAAACGTGTTGCAAACGTTCCTCTTTGTTGCTTAGTATCTGGAATTTCCGCAGGTTTAACAATCTTTGCATATTATACTTCATCCAAGGGATCATCTCGATCACCATTACCCTTAAAGTATATATCTTCATATTGTGAAATTTGTGGAAATGCTCAGACACACTATGGTTCTTAAAACCTTTCTCTATATTTGTAATATGTTCATACACCCGTTTCTTAATCTTCCTTTTAGTTCTAACAATATAAATCAAATGACAGCCGCACGTAAGTAAATATACCGCATAAGCGTATTTAAATCCGGCTTTTTAGGTTATGAGTATATTCACTCTTTAGAACACTCTTGAAAAAGTCTGCTCAGTGCAGAGGAAATGTGTTGAGTAGGGGAAGCCGGTTCTATCAGCTGGAGAGAGTCATTTTTGTTTAATCTAGGCTAGCACTCTTACTTAATATTAGTGCAGTCCAACAGAGGGCTTGAATTACATCACAAAGGACATCAGTGATCAGAAAAGCCAAAGATTGTATTGAAGGGCAAATTTTTAACTTCCCTCTTGTAAGTGCATATATGTGTGCAGTAGGAGTTCATAATAAAGTATTTCAAACCTTGAATCTGGGTTGCTATTGACTATATATATATATATATATATATATATATATATATATATATATATATATATATATATATATATATATATATATACACGGTGAAGGAAGGCACTCACTGGTCTTTTCATCAAAACAACTTTATTGAGCGTGACGTTCCGGGGACACACTTCCCTTCCTCAGACAAAGATCAAACTGAAAATGACTGAACATATAAAGCCAAACAAACCCCTCCCAGTGAAAATTGCACCAAAAACAGTTGCCATGGTGATCCTCAACAACATTCTAATCATGTGATCAGTGTCAATCATCTAAATAGTTACAACTACTGTTGTAATAAGACATAAATAATCCACAATTAAACAAATAAAAATCAATTCAGCAAAAACATCTAACAAACACATGTGGACAAACTAATGTTAGAAAACAGCATATATAAATAGCCATATGAAGTAAACAAGACAGTCAGGTGTAATGATAAGTGTATCTTACTAGTGTGTTAAACATATAAGGAGAATAAACCATAAAGTCTCCTACTCGCACAATGAGTGAACTAAATACCTGTGTGTCCCCTAGCACATGTGTTGTATTTATATACAGTGTACTGGTGACTATACCCTAGTGTGCACGGTAGAAATATATGAATATTGTAAGCCCCCTGGATAACCTAAACATAAATTCTGGTTAAACACTCTGGTCTCCAGAGTATCCCTATGAAATAATAGAATGGGCAGAGTTACAAGACCATTAATAATTTTCACTTCTAAAAATAAAATCTAAAACAATACTGTTAAATGCATAATGTAGGCAGAGTATTCATACTTCCTCTTGTACCAAAATAAGTTACAACGCTACGGCTACTAATACTGTCTGTGGCTCCTATAACAATCAAGACATGTTAGACACAGTGTGGCGCATAAGAGACTTACTCACTTGTTAACTTAGACACTTGGTTAACTTAAGGTGGTTCTCACATAGCCTGCCATTTTAACTTGTGATCCTAACGCATGTGTAACAACATACCTGGGCTACCAGCGTTGCTGCGAGGAAGGCATCTGAGACGCACACACCAGACTCTGTGTGATGACGTCATGCGGCTACACGCTGTATTTACTACCAGGTTGCCATAGTGACACCAAACACTACTAGACTGGATCCGGAGAAGAGACTGCCCTCACTGCCGATACCAATGTGCCTCTAAGCCCTGCGCAGCAAAAGAGAGGAATGTGTACTGTACTCAGCTAAAATTGGCTCAAAGCAGCACATGTTATTAATGCTGCTATTTGTATTTAAACATAGTGGAATCCATAAATAAAGTCTCAATATAGCAATCCTAATAAACTCTATGGGAACACCAAAATAGCATAATCACCAAAAAATAAACCAAACACAAAAAATGAAAATGAAAATAAAAATAAAAAAGAATAAAATGAACTAAATATGCAAAGAATAGTAGACATACACAAACCAACTACAAAAAGAAGATACAAAATGTGAAAAAAAATACAAAAGTGTAGATACAAAGAAATAATAATGAAATAAGAAAGGAACAGGAACACCACAGGCAGAAACCAAGAAAAAGAAAGAATAAAAAAAAACCACATAGTGAAGGAACAAAAGAAAAATAAGGAACGAAAAAAGAAAAAAGGAGAAAAGGATAAGCAAGAGAACAAAGATCAACACCATTGGGATGAAAAGAGAGAAATGAAATAGACAAAGGAAAGAGGTTAGATCTGGAGAAGAATGGATCGTCGACTCTCATAGGTAGATCTCTATAGATAGAAAATTCATCAGTCCCATGATCCATTCAATCCGTCTACTTATTAGACATCTACTAGAGTTCCATAAAGTTCTCCAATTCATAAATTTTAAATTTAAATTTAAAGGAAACAGTGCCAGTCCAAGTTCACATTCAAACCCTTCGGGCGTATGGTATTCCGACGGAAGATCCACTTAGATTCAACTTGCAGTAGTTTGGTGTCCCGGTCCCCACCCCTGGAGGGGATGGGGACATGGTCTATAATCTTAAACCTTAGATCCTGTACACTGTGTCCACTGGTAGCGAAATGGTGTGCCACTGGTTGTTCACTTCCGTGATTCTTGATGGCTGTCCTGATGGCCGACCTTCCTCACACTCCCCTTCTGAGGAAGGGGAGTGTGTCCCCGAAACGTCACGATTATTAAAGTTATTTTGAAGAAAAGACCAGAGAGACCCAAGGCATGAAATTGCCTAAAATGGTCTTTCAGAACTATGATGCACAGATACAATAAGAGGCCTTCTAATTACCAAAACCAAACCAAACCAAAAATACACAGATCTGGCATTCCAGTAGGATTTTAGGACTATTTATATGTTTACATGATCACATTTTCCGCACATTTCATAGCCAACAGGTGGCATTAAATGATTAAAATTGGACCTAGATCAAAACCTTGTGTGGTTTACTTTAAATATTATTAATAACACCCCTCACATTTTTGTAAATATTTTTATTTATTTTTTGAGGTTTTCAGAACACATATCATACATTGAAATTTCAATTTTCAGTATTCTCAGGAAACATGTTACAATAGCATATAGGACCATAATTAACAAAAGTAAAAGCATATTAGACCGTATTCTACATATTGACTGTGAAATAATTTAGCCCAACATCAAATATCGTGGCTGCTCAGAATTAACATATCTCCGGCTAGTAAGCCGATCATAGCAAAAATGCTTAGATAATAAACTTGTGTCAGTAACTATGCTTGCACTAACAATCTGCCCTGTAAATTGAATTATAAAAGTGAGACCTCAGTTGTATTTATATTCTCTACTACCTATTCCCCTTAGGACAAATATGGACCACTATGGGCCAAGTCACTCAGATGCATCACAATAGAGGAAGTAGTAGATAAAATAGGAAAGGGGTTATTAATGGCCGCTATATTGATGTAGATATATAAGAGGTATCAGGGAAAGGTTCTGTGGAATTTGCGTTCCTTTGTTTAACCAGTAAACAAATCTGGGGGTGAGGGCGGAGCCACTATTATAGAAATTATGGTCTCAGGGCGAACTTTATGAATATATTCTTTTAACAAAGATTTCCTAAAACTAACTTATAAGCAATTGCGCACCCCAGGACTACACATATATACATGTGCCTATGAACAGAGTAAAATAGCAAATTATATCTTGAACACTGAACTCCAAAGTCATATAATATGTAAAGAATAGGCATATTTAGGTAACAGTTGGGCGACACAAAACAGTGATGGATATACAATAACCCAAATCTAATAACCTCTTTTTAGGAAACATTAAGTCCAATATGACTGCCTCTCAAGTATTTGTATGTGAGCCAGTAAATTTTAGCAACTAACATTTAACTACTTTCTATACTAAGTCTGATAAAATAAAATAAAGTACAGATTCAAGAAATATTCAAATAGTGGAGATAAGGGTTAATTAAGGGTAGATATGGGTTACATACTAATGTTATGGAATAGGCAAACTGCCCAGAAGGGGGAGGCCAGGGATATCCAGAGGCCAATCCCCATTATCAATTACCGGAGTGGCCTATCTAAAAGTATCTTAAAAATTTGTCATATTTCTAAACAGTTAGAATTTTGCGAGACAAATATTATGATAGCATACAATATAACTCCACTATAGAAGCAGTAAAACCAGAGTACACCATCTTTAGTATTATCATATATACCTCTGTGAGTCCTTTAGCTTTCTCCGTCCCTGACATAAACCTCGGCCTGCTTATTATATCTATAGCAAAGAACTATACAGGGAGTGCAGAATTATTAGGCAAATGAGTATTTTGACCACATCATCCTCTTTATGCATGTTGTCTTACTCCAAGCTGTATAGGCTCAAAAGCCTACTACCAATTAAGCATATTAGGTGATGTGCATCTCTGTAATGAGAAGGGGTGCGGTCTAATGACATCAACACCCTATATCAGGTGTGCATAATTATTAGGCAACTTCCTTTCCTTTGGCAAAATGGGTCAAAAGAAGGACTTGACAGGCTCAGAAAAGTCAAAAATAGTGAGATATCTTGCAGAGGGATGCAGCACTCTTAAAATTGCAAAGCTTCTGAAGCGTGATCATCGAACAATCAAGCGTTTCATTCAAAATAGTCAACAGGGTCGCAAGAAGCGTGTGGAAAAACCAAGGTTCAAAATAACTGCCCATGAACTGAGAAAAGTCAAGCGTGCAGCTGCCAAGATGCCACCAGTTTGGCCATATTTCAGAGCTGCAACATCACTGGAGTGCCCAAAAGCACAAGGTGTGCAATACTCAGAGACATGGCCAAGGTAAGAAAGGCTGAAAGATGACCACCACTGAACAAGACACACAAGCTGAAACGTCAAGACTGGGCCAAGAAATATCTCAAGACTGATTTTTCTAAGGTTTTATGGACTGATGAAATGAGAGTGAGTCTTGATGGGCCAGATGGATGGGCCCGTGGCTGGATTGGTAAAGGGCAGAGAGCTCCAGTCCGACTCAGACGCCAGCAAGGTGGAGGTGGAGTACTGGTTTGGGCTGGTATCATCAAAGATGAGCTTGTGGGGCCTTTTCGGGTTGAGGATGGAGTCAAGCTCAACTCCCAGTCCTACTGCCAGTTTCTGGAAGACACCTTCTTCAAGCAGTGGTACAGGAAGAAGTCTGCATCCTTCAAGAAAAACATGATTTTCATGCAGGACAATGCTCCATCACACGCGTCCAAGTACTCCACAGCGTGGCTGGCAAGAAAGGGTATAAAAGAAGAAAATCTAATGACATGGCCTCCTTGTTCACCTGATCTGAACCCCATTGAGAACCTGTGGTCCATCATCAAATGTGAGATTTACAAGGAGGGAAAACAGTACACCTCTCTGAACAGTGTCTGGGAGGCTGTGGTTGCTGCTGCATGCAATGTTGATGGTGAACAGATCAAAACACTGACAGAATCCATGGATGGCAGGCTTTTGAGTGTCCTTGCAAAGAAAGGTGGCTATATTGGTCACTGATTTGTTTTTGTTTTGTTTTTGAATGTCAAAAATGTATATTTGTGAATGTTGAGATGTTATATTGGTTTCACTGGTAAAAATAAATAATTGAAATGGGTATATATTTGTTTTTTGTTAAGTTGCCTAATAATTATGCACAGTAATAGTCACCTGCACACACAGATATCCCCCTAAAATAGCTATAACTAAAAACAAACTAAAAACTACTTCCAAAACTATTCAGCTTTGATATTAATGAGTTTTTTGGGTTCATTGAGAACATGGTTGTTGTTCAATAATAAAATTAATCCTCAAAAATACAACTTGCCTAATAATTCTGCACTCCCTGTACATTACTAATATGGTTATAATGTAGGAATAAAGATAAACGCGCCATCTCGGCCGCAGATAGAACGTCAACAACTTAGCCACATTTAAATATAAAGTGAAAGTATGGCCAGAATATAGTTATAACCATGCCAAGGAGGGAAGAGTGAAGGCAAGTTTAATATACTCATGTGCCATATATCTCACATCTCTATTTAAAAAAAATTTAGTAAAGCTATATTTCACAACAACAAACGTAGTTTCTAAATACTTAATGGCCTCATGGTCGCAGGATAGTAGAGTGAAACTTTTCCTAAGCTATATACTGCTATTTCCAACCTATAGCAGCGAAGGAGTTATAGGTATAAATTAACCCTTATTCCATTATCTTACTAGAAATGGCCTGCAGCTATATAGTAATGGTAAATAAGTGTATAGTACCCGTTGACCAGAATCCCTATAAGGTGCAATATCTGCAACTAACTGATAAGGACATATTAACATACCGTTTCCGTTAAACAAAGTTCCTACAGACTATAATCTGCAATAAGAATGTGTAATACACCTGTTAATGCTTCATGACTAACTGACCCCTGCAAGTCTTTACACAGATTTATGTAACCTAGACCATTTTATAAACATATAGTACTCGTCTACCAAAATCCTTAAGCAAAAGTTGTAAGCGCTGGGAATGGTGGGAGTGGAAGACTGTACCTTCTGTTTACTCAGAAACATAACTCCAGCGGTGATATGATGTTAACATATATACAATTGATTAGTGATGAATACAATAGAGAAACAAAGCAAAATACAACTAACCAGTCTTAGGTGCATTATCAACATTAAAGCATAGCTATATTAACATAAACAGAATGCTTAATCCCAATGCTCCAAAAAGCAAACTCGCCATTCAGATCGTTTTCATTTGCCGCCATCGGAATTGTGATACATGTTGGCGGGCTGAAAAGTTCAGAAACCGTATAATGTGTATTATTATAACATGTAAACCACTACCACTTAGAGTTTAGAGCTATTAAAGTCCATATAAAGAAGTCACCAACTTTGACAAACTACCATATGCAATGAGCATAAACGTGTATGTTTTCATTAGGACAGCAGTAATCCGGCAGCGCTATTAACCCAAGGAATAGTTAGCCAAGTGTAACCCCCCCCCCCAGATCCCAAAACAGTCTCACTTTAACAACAGCTCGAATGCTAGATCTCGTACTTGTAAGTCTCACGGGCCATAACATAATTTATGTAAGAACTTACCTGATAAATTAATTTCTTTCATATTGGCAAGAGTCCATGAGCTAGTGACATATGGGATATACAATCCTACCAGGAGGGGCAAAGTTTCCCAAACCTCAAAATGCCTATAAATACACCCCTCACCACACCCACAATTCATTTTAACGAATAGACAAGAAGTGTGGTGATAAAGATAGGAGTAGAAAGCATCAACAACAAAAATTTGGAAATAATTGTGCTTTATACAAAAAATCATAACCACCATAAAAAGGGTGGGCCTCATGGACTCTTGCCAATATGAAAGAAATTAATTTATCAGGTAAGTTCTTACATAAATTATGTTTTCTTTCATGTAATTGGCAAGAGTCCATGAGCTAGTGACGTATGGGATAGCAATACCCAAGATGTGGAACTCCACGCAAGAGTCACAAGAGAGGGAGGGATAAAAATAAAAACAGCCAATTTCCACTGAAAAAATTAATCCACAACCCAAAAAAGAAAAAAGTTTATTCGCATAAATGAAAGAAAAAACTCAAATCAAAAGCAGAAGAATCAAACTGAAACAGCTGCCTGAAGAACTTTTCTACCAAAAACTGCTTCTGAAGAAGCAAATACATCAAAACGGTAGAATTTAGTAAATGTATGCAAAGAGGACCAAGTTGCCGCTTTGCAAATTTGATCAACTGAAGCTTCATTCTTAAAGGCCCACGAAGTGGAGACTGATCTAGTAGAATGAGCTGTAATTCTCTGAAGCGGGGCCTGACCCGACTCCAAATTAAGCTTGATGAATCAAAAGTTTCACCCAAGAAGCCAAGGAAATAGCAGAAGCCTTCTGACCTTTCCTAGGACCAGAAAAAAAAAATAGACTAGAAGTCTTCCTGAAATGTTTAGTAGCTTCCATATAATATTTAAAAGCTCTTACCACATCCAAAGAATATAAGGATCGTTCCAAAGAATTCTTAGGCTTAGGACATAAGGAAGGGACAACAACTTCTCTATTAATGTTGTTAGAATTTACAACCTTAGGTAAAAATAGAAAAGAAGTCTGCAAAACTGCCTTATCCTGATGAAAAATCAGAAAAGGAGACTCACAAGAAAGAGCAGAAAGCTCAGAAACTCTTCTAGCAGAAGAGATAGCCAAAAGGAACAACACTTTCCAAGAAAGTAGTTTAATGTCTAAAGAATGAATAGGCTAAAATGGAGGAGCCTGTAAAGCCTTCAGAACCAAATTAAGACTCCAAGGAGGAGAAATTGATTTAATGACAGGCTTAATACGAACTAAAGCCTGTACAAAACAGTGAATATCAGGAAGTATAGCAATCTTTCTGTGAAATAAAACAGAAAGAGCAGAGATTTGTCCCTTCAATGAACTTGCAGACAAACCCTTATCCAAACCATCCTGAAGAAACTGTAAAATTCTAGGAATTCTAAAAGAATGCCAAGAGAATTTATGAGAACACCATGAAATGTAAGTCTTCCAAACTCTATAATAAATCTCTTTCTAGAGACAGATTTACGAGCTTGTAACATAGTATTAATCACTGAGTCAGAGAAACCTCTATGACTTAGTACTAAGTGTTCAATTTCCATACCTTCAAATTTAATGATTTGAGATCCTGATGGAAAAACGGACCTTGAGACACTAGGTCCGGCCTTAACGGAAGTGGCCAAGGCTGGCAACCGGACATCCGAACCAGATCCGCATACCAAAACCTGTGTGGCCATGCTGGAGCGACCAGCAACACAAAGGATTGTTCCATGATGATTTTGGAGATCACTCTTGGATGGAGAACTAGAGGTGGGAAAATGTAAGCAGGATGATAACACCAAGGAAGTGTCAGCGCATCCACTGCTTCCGCCTGAACATCCCTGGACCTGGACAGGTATCTGGGAAGTTTCTTGTTTAGATGAGAGGCCATGAGATCTATCTCTGGAAGACCCCACATCTGAACAATCTGAGAAAACACATCTGGATGGAGAGACCACTCCCCTGGATGTAAAGTCTGATGGCTGAGATAATCCGCCTCCCAATTGTCTACACCTGGGATATGCACCGCAGAGATTAGACAGGAGCTGGATTCCCAGAGAGGAGGTAACCGCAACCTGGACAAACAGTTCCTGACCCGGAAGCCCAAAAGTGCTTGATGAGCAAAGTGACCTGACCTCCTGGTATGCTGTAGCCTGAAGCGGCGGATCAAACCGCAAAAGTGTGCACAAGGTGCAGTGTAGGAGACAAAAAGTCAACATGTTTCGCGCCTCCAAGGGCGCATAATCATAGACTGTAGTCCATGTGTGAACTCTAACCCTTTATAGGACATGGAGCTGTATTCTGCCCAAGCAAGTATCCGAGATACTTCTTTCATAGCTTGGGGACTGTGAGTCCCACCCTGATGATAGACATATGCCACTGTTGTGATATTGTCTGTCTGAAAACAAATGAACGGTTCTCTCTTTAACAGAGGCCAAAACTGAAGAGCTCTGAGAATTGCACGAGTTCTAAAATATTTATTGGTAATCTCGCCTCTTGAGATTTCCAAACCCCTTGTGCTGTCAGAGATCCCCAAACAGCTCCCCAACCTGAAAGGCTCGCATCTGTTGTGATCACAGTCCAGTTTGGCTGAACAAAAGAAGCGCCTTGAACTAAACTATGGTGATCTATCCACCAGGTCAGAGAGTGTCGTACATTGGGATTTAAGGATATTAATTGTGATATATTTGTATAATCCCTGCACCATTGGTTCATCATACAAATCTGTAGAGGTCTCATGTGAAAATGAGCAAAGGGGATCGCGTCCGATGCTGCAGTCATGAGACCTAAAACTTCCATGCACATAGCCACTGAAGGGAATGACTGAGACTGAAGGTGCCGGCAGGCTGCGACCAATCTTAAACGTCTCTTGTCTGTTAGAGACAGAGTCATGGACACTGAATCCATCTGGAAGCCTAAAAAGGTGACCCTTGTCTGAGGAATCAAGAAACTTTTTGGTAAATTGATCCTCCAACTATGTTTCCGAAGAAACACTAGTTGATTCGTGTGAAATTCTGCAGAACGTTAAGACTGAGCTAGTACCAAGATATTGTCCAAATAAGGAAACACTGCAATACCCTGTTCTCTGTTTACAGAGAGTAGGGCACCTAGAAACTTTGAAAAGATTCTTGGAGCTGTTGCTAGGCCAAATGGAAGAGCAACAAATTGGTAATGCTTGTCTAGAAAAGAGAATCTCAGGAACTGATAATGTTCTGGATGAATCAAAATATGAAGGTATGCATCCTGCAAGTCTATTGAGGACATACAATGTCCTTGCTGAACAAAAGGCAGAATAGTCCTTATAGTCACCATCTTGAAAGTTGGTACTCTTACATAACGATTCAAACTTTTCAGATCCAGAACTGGTCTGAATAAATTTTCCTTCTTTGGGACAATGAATAGATTTGAATAAAACCCCAAACCTTGTTCCTGAAAAGGAACTGGCATGATTACCCCTGAAAACTCCAGGTCTGAAACACACTTCAGGAAAGCCTGAGCTTTTACTGGATTTGCTGGGATACGTGAGAGAAATTTTTTTTCTCACAGGAGGTCTTACTCTGAATCCTATTCGATACCCTTGAAAGACAATGCTCTGAATCCATTGATTTTGAACAGAATTTATCCAAATATCCTTGAAAAACCTTAATCTGCCCCCTACCAGCTGAGCTGGAATGAGGGCCGCACCTTCATGTTTCTTAAATGGCTTGGATTTATTCCAATTTGAGGAAGGCTTCCAATTGGAAACAGATTCCTTGGGGGAAGGATTGAGTTTTTGTTCCTTAGATTTACCCTTAGGTTTTATATCCTGAGGCAGAAAAACTCCCTTTCCCCCAGTGACAGTTAAAATAATAGAATCCAACTGAGAACCAAATAAATTATTACCTCGGAAAGAAAGAGATAGTAATCTAGATTTAGATGTCATATCAGCATTCGAAGATTTAAGCCACAAAGCTCTTCTAGCTAATATAGCTAAAGACATGGATCTAACATCAATTTTGATAATATAAAAAATGGCATCAAAAATGAAATGATTAGCATATTGCAGTAAACGAATAATGCTAGATATGTCAGAATCCAATTCTTGTTGCGCTAAATTCTCCAACCAGAAAGTTGATGCAGCCGCAACATCAGCCAAAGAAATTGCAGGTCTGAGAAGATGACCTGAATATAAATAGGCCTTCCTTAGATAAGATTCAAGCTTCCTATCTAAAGGATCCTTTAAGGAAGTACTATCTTCCACAGGAATAGTGGTACGTTTAGCAAGAGTAGAAATAGCCCCATCAACTTTGGGGATTTTTCCCCAAAACTCTATAGAATTTGCTGATAAAGGATACAATTTTTTAAACCTTGAAGAAGGAATAAAAGAAGTACATGGCTTATTCCATTCCTTAGAAATGATATCAGAAATAGCCTCAGGAATAGGAAAAACCCCTGGAGAAACCACAGGAGGTTTAAAAACAGCATTTAAACGTTTATTAGACTGAATGTCAAGAGGACTGGTTACCTCAATATCCAAAGTAATTAACACTTCTTTTAATAAAGAACGCATATACTCTATTTTAAATAAATAAGTAGATTTGTCAGTGTGAGGAAGGATCTTCTGTATCAGATAGTTCCTCATCAGAAGAGGATAAATTATTATGTTGTTGGTCATTTGATATTTCATCAGCTGAATGAGAAGTTTTAAAAGACCTTTTACGTTTATTAGAAGGTGGAAATGCAGACAAAGCCTTCTGTATAGAATCAGAAACAAATTCTTTAAAATTCATAGGTATATCATGTACATTAGAAGTTGAAGGAACTGCAACTGGCAATGTACTATTACTGATGGACACACTATCTGCATGTAAAAGTTTATCATGACAACTATTACAAATGACATTCGGCGAAATAATTTCCACAATCTTACAACAAATGCACTTAGCTTTGGTAGAACCGATGTCAGGCAGCAATGTTCCAGCAGAAACTTCTAAAGCAGGATCAGATTGAGACATCTTGCAAAATGTAAAAGAAAAAACAACATATAAAGCACAATTATCAATTTCCTTATATGACAGTTTCAGGAATGGGAAAAAATGCAAATAGCATAGCCCTCTAACAGAGAAAAAGGCAAAAGGCAAACATCAATGGGGTATTAAAATAATGAAAAAGTTTGGCACCAAGTATGACGCACAACGTAACTGAAAACTTTTTTGGCGCCAATAATAACCGGAAATGAAACACTCACGTCACTAATGACGCAACCGTGTGTAAGGCTTCGGCGTCAACTATGACGCCGGAAATGACGAAGTCATAGACGTATTTTCTGTGCCAAAAAAAATTCTCACGCCAAGAATGATGCAATAAAGTTTAGCATTTGGCGCACCCGCGGGCCTAATACAGCCCGCAATTTGCAAGAAGTAGTCAATTGAAAAAAAGACTAAACCCCAGGTAAGAAAAAAAATTCATAAAAAATGTTTATATTCCCCAAATATGAAACGGACAGTCTGCAGAAGGAAATACATGAACCTGACTCATGGCAAATATACTGTAATGTCCCGAGTATAGGCCGCACTTTTTTCCCCTAATTGAAATCTTTAAATTTGGGATGCGGCCTATAATCGGGGTTTTATTATTTTACATTTCATTGTTGCCTCCTGAGTTCCCGCGCTGAATGCAGAATGCAGGAACTAGAAGTGTAGTAGCTTAGTATTTTTGAGACGCCTTATTAGGAGCACAGGAGGGCGGAAGCGATTAGCGTGCAACTGTCTGATGTGGTAAGTGCTCTGCTGCAGCCTGTGTGATTAAGTCGTGCCAAGGGAGGTCAAACTAAAGTAAGTGGAGACTAACTGGTATTACCAGTATTTTGTTTAGGGCATACTGTTCAGAGCAACTCGGTTCCATTGTTGTGTTAACCTTTACAGCCAGGCAGAATGAAAAGCACTGAATGTAAAGGCTGTCTGTGCAGTATCAGTTCCCACAGGAGATTATAGTGATTTACACATAGCTGAGGTACGGCTGTGCTGACACAGTAATGTGTAGGAGAGGGCAGCAAAGAACATTGCAAAATACCGGTATTAGGTAGGAATAGCAACAAAAAAATGTATGTACAACACAGAGTTAATACTCTGTGTTGTACATACATTTTTGTTGTTGTTATTTCTACCTAATATTTTACAACATTCTTTACTGCCCTCTCCTACACATTACTTAAGGGAAGTACGGTATTAAAAAAAAAAAGCTGGTCAAAGTGCTGAGTTCTTTTGTGCACAGGTGGATTTTTGGATAGCAGATCATTGTAATGCTTGTTGTGACTTAAATAGTTATGCTAAATATTGAACTTAATTTATTGTGATTTTTGATGTTTGATGATTTTTGGTTTCATGTAGTGCAATTTATATAAGTCGGATAACGTGTGCATCCTTATCTAGTGATAGTCATTTTTGACATGGTGTCAGTGATCCACAAATATACTGCTCCAAATGCCGTTTTTGCCCCCACAGAACACTTCAATCAAGGTCTTCACTCATATTTTCTTTAAAAGCTAAAAAGTAAATTTCTTTAAAATGGCACCCAACTTTAAGGGTGCGGCCTATAATCAGGTGCGGCCTATACTCGGGACAATACGGTAAGTACAATACATATATTTAGAACTTTATATAAATGCATAAAGTGCCAAACCATAGCTGAGGTGTCTTAAGTAATAAAAAACATACTTACCAAAAGACACCCATCCACATATAGCAGATAGCCAAACCAGTACTGAAACAGTTATCAGTAGAGGTAATGATAAATTAAGAGTATATTGTCGATCTGAAAAGTGAGGTAGGAGATGAATCTCTACGTCAGAGAACAGAGAACCTATGAAATAGACCCACGTTAGGGAAATCGTCGTATTCAATAAGTGATACTCCCTTCACGTCCCTCTGACATTCACTGTACTCTGAGAGGAATCAGGCTTCAACAATGCTGAGAAGCGCATATCAACGTAGAAATCTTAGCACAAACTTACTTCACCACCTCCATAGGAGGCAAAGTTTGTAAAACTGAATTGTGGGTGGGGTGAGGGGTGTATTTATAGCCATTTTGAGGTTTGGGAAACTTTGCCCCTCCTGGTAGGATTGTATATGCTATACGTCACTAGCTCATGGACTCTTGCCAATTACGTGAAAGAAATATAAATTCCAACTTTGAGCTGTACATAGTATTTCAACATACTCTGATGTAGATCCGAACTTAATGACAGCTCAGTACTTAAGGATTTGGCCCTGTCGGGTGAGCCACATAGCTGTGATGGTATCAGGATGATTTCCAGAATCATAGAAATCATTGGTTTAGCCAGCTTGTGAGTTGCGTTTGTAGTCTTTTCAGCAGACAGCGCGCCTGCTTCATAAATATCGGATATTACTTTTCTATAGCTGGCTTCGGAATTGGATGTGAAAACATTCCCATCTGGACTGCATCGGGTTGGTATCCTCTCTCTCCGTGGTCGAGAATCTAAGGGTATGTTAGGCGGTGGGTGCCGGGGCCCTAGGACACTACCGTTGTCATCTCGTTTGCTGACAGAAGAAATTCAGAGGGCTTCAGTAAGTGAAGTAGAGGTATGGTTTAAAAACGCTGAGCATAGAGATTCATTAAAGCAGTGATTTTTAACCTTTTTTTTGCCGTGGCACACTTTTTTACATTAAAAAATCCTGTGGCACACCACCATCCCAAAATTTAAAAAAAAAAAATCACACATTGTAGCCTAATACAGCATATATATATATATATACACATATACACAAACACACACATACTGTATGTATTGTGCTGTTATGCCATGCCTCATACAAACTACCCCTGCACTGGGAGTAAAAAACAAGCAAAGTTTAAAAAATATGTCACACTGTTGTCAGTCTGCCGTGGCACACCTGAGGCTCTCTCACGGCACACTAGTGTGCCACGGCACACTGGTTGAAAAACACTGCATTAAAGGACTCTTGGAAGTTAGCGAGGAGGCCATCTATTTCTCTCAATAGGATAAAAGTATCCATAAATGTCAATTTTATTGTTACTGTAGATATTGAGCATGGAAGTATCTCTGTACTTCGTGACCCAGGTAACTGGGGGAGGAATTGTGTGCGGCAGCCTTAACAACGTGGAGTTGCACTAGATATAGCATATAGGCCTGAGTAATGGCGGTTTTGTGTGGTGCTCCTAAAGAACATAGGCCAGGATCGCCATCAGTCTTTCCACTCTCGCAGACTATCCGTGATGCAAACAAGTCTCCAACTTTCTATTGTGCAGATAATACTACACTAGGCTTAATATTAAAGAGGAAATATCTATGGAAACTATATTATAGCCGAGAGCTTCATTGAGATGTGTTCTGCCGCTTCAGGAATCAGCTCCGCCCCCATTTTTGTAAATATTTTATTATATCTTTTCATGTGACAACACTGAAGAAATTACACTTTGCTACAATGTAAAGTAGTGAGTGTACAGCCTGTATAACAGTGTAAATTTGCTGTCCCCTCAAAATAACTCAACACACAGCCATTAATGTATAAAACGTTGGCAACAAAAGTGAGTACACCCCTAAGTGGAAATGTCCAAATAGTGCCCAATTAGCCATTTCCCTCCCGGTGTCATGTGACTCGTTAGTGTTACAAGGTCTCGGGTGTGAATGAGGAGTAGGTGTGTTAAATTTGGTGTTATCACTCTCACACTCTCTCATACTGGTCACTGGAAGTTCAACATGGCACCCCATGGCAAAAAACTCTGAGAATCTGAAAAAAAAAGAATTGTTGCTCTACATAAAGATGGCCTAGGCTATAAGAAGTTTGCAAAGACCCTGAAACTGAGCTGGAGCATGGTGGGCAAGACCATACAGTGGTTTCAAAGGACAAGTTCCACTCAGAACAGGCCTCGCCATGGTCGACCAAAGAAGTTGAGTGCACATGCTCAGTGTCATATCCACAGGTTGTCTTTGGGAATTAGACGTATGAGTGCTGCCAGCATTGCTGCAGAGGTTGAAGGAGTGGGGGGTCCGCTTGTCAGTGCTCAGACCATATGCCGCACACTGCAACAAATTGGTCTGCATGGCTGTCGTCCCAGAAGGAAGCCTCTTCTAAAGATGATGCACAAGAAAGCCTGCAAACAGTTTGCTGAAGACAAGCAGACTAAGGACATGGATTAATTAAAAAAAAAAAAAAAATAGAGAGAAGCGCTCAACCTGGGAACGAAAAATAGCAGAATAGCTCTTTCTATGGCTAGTTACGACCCAAGAAGCAGCCTCTTTTTGCTCAATATGTGCCTTTCACAGAGAAGAACTTTTCTGAAGCAAATCAGTCTGATCCTGACTTCACAGTACAGTCCAGCCCCAAAATACCAGGCAATCCCTCTCTGAACGAAACAGCAAAACCCCAGACGTAAGTTTCAGCCTATTGTGGGTCTCGTCAGTGAGGTGCAACCATATCTCTCTAGGCACACTGAGCAACGGGTCCACGTCTGGATTCCCGCATCACACTTAGGGAGACTTCCCTAAGTGTCATAATTTGCATAAATAAAAAGAGAGAAGCGCTCAACCTGGGAACAAACAATAGCATAATAGTTGTTCTATGGCTAGTTACCACCCAAGAAGCACCCTCTTTTTGCTCAATATGTGCCTTTCACAGAGAAGAACTTTCCTGAAGCATATCAGTCTGATCCTGACTTCACAGTACAGACCAGCCCGAAATACCAGGGAATCCCTCTCTGAACGAGAGAAACAGCAAAACCCCAGACGTACGTTTCAGCCTATTGTGGGCCTCGTCAGAGGGATATGGCTGCACCTCACTGACGAGGCCCACAATAGGCTGAAACATACGTCTGGGGTTTTGTTGTTTCTCTCATTCAGAGAGGGATTGCCTGGTATTTTGGGGCTGTACTGTACTGTGAAGTCAGAATCAGACTGATATGCTTCAGGAAAGTTCTTCTTTGTGAAAGGAACATGTTGAGCAAAAAGAGGCTGCGTCTTGGGTGGTTACTAGCCACAGAACAAGCTATTATGCTATTGTTCGTTCCCAGGTTGGGCGCTTCTCTCTTTTTATTTATGCCAATTATGACACTTAGGGAAGTCTCCCTAAGTGTGATGCGGGAATCCAGATGTGGACCCATTGCTCAGTGTACCTAAAGGGATATGGCTGCACCTCACTGACGAGGTCCACAATAGGCTGAAACGTACGTCTGGAGTTTTGCTGTTTCTCTCGTTCGGAGAGGGATTGCCTGGTATTTCAGGGCTGGACTGTACTGTGAAGTCAGAATCAGACTGATATGCTTTAGGAAAGTTCTTCTCTGTGAAAGGCACATGTTGAGCAAAAAGAGGCTGCTTCTTGGGTCGTCATTAGCCACAGAACAAGATATTATGCTATTGTTCGTTCCCAGGTTGAGCGCTTCTCTCTTTATTTAAGGACATGGATTACTGGAACCATGTCCTGTGGTTCGATGAGACCAAAATAAACGTATTTGGTTCAGATGGTGTCAAGTGTGTGGCGGCAACCAGGAGAGGAGTACAAAGACAAGTGTGTCTTGCCTACACTCAAGCATGATGGTGGGAGTGTCATGATCTGGAAAGAATAGTGATTGGGTAGTGCTAATGAAAGCTTAGAGAAAATATATTAAATATGGATGAATCGTGTGATTCTAATAAAAGTATACAAATGGCATAAGGCAGTTTAATTGCCAGTGTTACACGTGAAAGCAATATGTGGGTGTTGATTGTTAACTCTAAAAACACTTAGTGGGTGTAGAAAAAGTGTAAATAAATACTGGATTGGAGGAATAAGTAGTGTTAAATAAAGAGCGAATACATGAAGCACATAGTAGATATAGTGTTATACACAAACGATTAAAAATAATTTGATATTTTATATTGTATGAATGAAGCAGGATAAAAATATACAAAGGTGCCGGCACCAGATACAATGAGTAAATTACAATAAAAAACATTAAGTTAAAAACAGGAAATAAACATTTAGAACATATGAACATATAAACTAATTAAATGTTCGCAACTTTGTTACTGGCAATATGAGCTGTAAAAAAGAAACAGTTCTCTTCCAAAGGAAACAGTTCTCTTCCAAATAAATATACTATGTTACCGTCACTTTGTATTGGAGATAACCGTCCCTTGTAATCTTAGAGTCCCGTTTAGTGAAGAGCTCTGGATCGGAGGTATCCAATGCGGTACTTTGGAATGGAAAGAAGCAATTGCAAACTTCAGAGTAGTGGAGTCGGCGGATTCGGCAGTATAGAGGTGTAGATTGCAATGCCTCAGAGAAGATTCAGGTAGGTCCTGGGACCGAGGTATTTGCTGGCAGCCGCAAACTCCTTTCTAGCTGTACCTACAGGTCCTACTACCTGTTCCGGTGTTGAAGGTCACAGACTGGATCACCGTGTGAGTCAGGTGTATTGCCAAAAGCTTGATGTGGCTAAATACAGTGATAAAATATACGTGAAAGATTGGTATATAGATCCTGGGTGAGGGATTAAGCATATGTATTTCGTTTAGAATATCGTAAGCGGCTTGATGCACCTCACCTACTATAACCAAAATTAACACAGATAGTACAAGAATGAGCAAATCTACGCGTTTCAGCCCAGTAGGCCTCTATCAAGATCTTGGAATCGCCGGATTCGGTTATATAGAGGTGTAGATTGCAATGCCTCAGAGAAGATTCAGGTAGGTCCTGGGACCGAGGTATTTGCTGGCAGCCGCAAACTCCTTTCTAGCTGTACCTACAGGTCCTACTACCTGTTCCGTTGTTGAAGGTCACAGACTGGATCACCGTGTGAGTCAGGTGTATTGCCAAAAGCTTGATGTGGCTAAATACAGTGATAAAATATACGTGAAAGATTGGTATATAGATCTTGGGTGAGGGATTAAGCATATGTATTCCGCTTAGAATATCAACAACCAATATAAATTCAACAACCAATAAACAAGTGCTGTCCAGGGTTCCAAGCCAAAAGAAATTGCTTAGATGCCTTTTTTAAATAAAGATACCAAGAGAATGAAGAAAATTTGCTAATAGGAGTAAATTGGAAAGTTGCTTAAAATTGCATGCTCTATCTGAATCACAAAAGAAAAAAAATTGGGTTTAGTGCCCCTTTATTAATGGCTGTGTGTTGAGTTATTTTGAGGGGACAGCAAATTTACACTGTTATACAGGCTGTACACTCACTACATTGTAGCAAAGTGTCATTTCTTCAGTGTTGTCACACAAAAACATATAATACAATATTAAACAGTTAAGCCATACCAAATGGTCTATTGACCCATTGCCTAGATGTATCAAGAAATCCTCTTTCTGAACTGTGATGCACAGCTGTATTTAGTGTAAATAAAAAGATAGAAGCGCTCAACCTGGTAACGAACAATAGCATAATAGCTTGTTCAATGGCGAGTTACTACCCAAGATTAAGCCTCTTTGCTAAACATGTGCCTTTCACAGAGAACTTTCCTGAAGCATATCAGTCTGATCCTGACTTAACTGTGCAGTCCAGCCCTGAAATACCAAGCAGTCCCTCTCGGAATGAGAGAAATGGCAAAACCCCAGATGTACGTTTCAGCCTAGTGTGGGCCTCGTCAGTGAGGTGCAGTCATATCCCTCTAGGCACACTGAGCAACGGGTCCACGTCTGGATTCCCGCATCACACTTAGGGAGACTTCCCTAAGGGCAATCCCTCTTGTTCACAGAGGGATTGCCTGGTATTTTGGGGCTGGACTGTACTGTGAAGTCAGGATCAGACTGAAATGCTTCAGGAAAGTTCTTCTCTGTGAAAGGCACATGTTGAGCAAAGAGAGACTGTTTCCTGGGTTGTAACTAGCCATAAAACAAGCTATTATGCTATTGTTTGTTCCCAGGTTGAGCGCTTCTCTCTTTTTATTTATGCAAATGATGACACTTAGGGAAGTCTCCCCAATTGTGATGCGGGAATCCAGACGTGGACCCGTTGCTCAGTGTGCCTAGAGGGATATGGCTGCACCTCACTGACGAAGTCCACAATAGGCAGAAATGTACGTCTGGGGTTTTGCTGTTTCTCTCCTTCAGAGAGAAATTGCCTGGTATTTCGGGCTGGACTGTACTGTGAAGTCAGGATCAGACTGATATGCTTCAGGAAAGTTCTTCTCTGTGAAAGAAACATGTTGAACAAAAAGAGGCTGCTTCTTGGGTGGTAACTTAGCCATAAAACAAGCTATTATACTATTGTTCGTTCCCAGGTTGAGTGCTTCTCTCTTTATTTAATAGCTTTCTGACTCCAAAACCTAAGTGGTATTTCTGAACGAAGGAGCCCATAACAAAGCTTTTAGGACCATTTGTCCTGAACACTGCACAGGTAGTGTGTAAATAATTTTAGTGACAAGCCCAAAGTGTGATATATATATATATATATATATATATATATAATATCACATTGGCATACATCTTATGGGCAACTGGTGGCACAAAATGGACCTAGATCAATAGGTTGGGTTGCCTTCTTTAAAAATACATATATTTTTGTTCAGTTAAAAGAAACTGGACAGTAATGCCATACGAAATGTGAATTACCCCATTGGACCATTTTAGAACATGGTATACATAGCTGCAGACACAGACCTTCTAATAATCAAAACTAAGTTCTATACAAGTTTGGTTTTAGCCGACTCGGAGGATGTCAATAAACAAATTGAGATATTTTCCACCCTAAAGTGTAGCTACAGTTTTTAATGGAATGTAATAAATCACTTTACACACATTTATTTATTACTTTATTGTAATTTTACAATATCTTACACATATGTTGAGTGATAGCAAAAATGTTAAATAATGCCTGGTCCTTTGGGAAAATTTTGCTCTGAAATCTCCACTCCTGAAGGGATTCAACTGTTACAAAAATCCTAGTAGAAAACGATTATGAATTGTATTACAATACTAATAAAAGTGAATAGGCCCGATTAGTTTGGGTTAACATCAACAAATATTTCAGCAGATGTCCTTCTCCAGTCAATATTTATTATAAAATTGAAACAAAAAGCATAAATACAAAACAGATAAATAAAAAGAAAAACATTTAATGAGAAATAATCGGATTTCAAGCCGACAGACTGTTCAAAATCTAGAGAAGTGACGAGGATTAAACTGCAAGAGTGGAGTGATTTTGGAAGTTTCAGATATACCGATGTTGCCATGGATACCAATATGTAAAATGAACACTTGTGCATTTTGAGCCAAAAACAAAATACATAAATGTACATGTGGTCTTCTAACAATGATAAAGTACCTTTCATTAGGTAGGTTCAACATCTTTTACTGTAAACATGTTTGTTTCTATTTTACTCTATAGCTCATAAGCAATATTAGAATTGTAAATTAGTAAATGCATTATATATTCAATTTGCACAGATTTATACAATGGCCCATTTTATTTACACCATTTGTAATTTCAGGCTGGAAACATATCTTATCAGGGTTTGCTGAAGACAAAGATTGAAGTTCAGTAACTGGGATGAACTACTTAGTAAGTCAGCTTGTAGGACTTCAGAATATATATACGGCTAGATTTAGAGTTTTGTCGGTAACGACCCACATAGCTAACGCTGGTTTTTTTCCCCCCGCACCTTTTAAATACCGCTGCTATTTAGAGTTCACAGAAGGGCTGCGTTAGGCTCCAAAAAAGGGAGCCTATAGCATATTTACCGCCACGGCAACTCTCAATACCAGCGGTGCTTACGGACGCGGCCAGCTTCAAAAACGTGCTCGTGCACGATTTCCCCATAGGAAACAATGGGCCGTTTGAGCTGAAAAAAAAAAACTAACACCTGCAAAAAAGCAGCGTTCAGCTCCTAACACAGCCCCATTGTTTCCTATGGGGAAACACTTCCTATGTCTGCACCTAACACCCTAACATGTACCCCGAGTCTAAACACCCCTAGCCTTACACTTATTAACCCCTAATCTGCTGCCCCCGCTATCACTGACCCCTGCATATTTTTTAACCCCTAATCTGCTGCCCCTAACAGCACCGACCCCTATATTATATTTATTAACCCCTAATCTGCCGCCACCTACCTACACTTCTTAACCCCTAATCTGCCGACCGGACCTCACCGCTACTATAATAAAGTTATTAACCCCTAATTCGCCTCAATAACCCTATAATAAATAGTATTAACTCCTAATCTGCCCTCCCTAACATCGCCGACACCTAACTTCAAGAATTAACCCCTAATCTGCCGACCGGACCTCACCGCTACTCTATTAAATTTATTAACCCCTAAAGCTAAGTCTAACCCTAACACTAACACCCCCCCTAAGTTAAATATAATTTTTATCTAACAAAATAAATTAACTCTTATTAAATAAATTATTCCTATTTAAAGCTAAATACTTACCTGTAAAATAAACCCTAATATAGCTACAATATAAATAATTATATTGTAGCTATTTTAGGATTAATATTTATTTTACAGGCAACTTTGTATTTATTTTAACCAGGTACAATAGCTATTAAATAGTTAATAACTATTTTAACTAGGTAGCTATTAAATAATTACAAAAGTACCTGTAAAATAAATCCTAACCTAAGTTACAATTAAACCTAACACTACACTATCAATAAATTAATTACATACAAATACCTACAATTATCTACAATTAAACCTAACACTACACTATCAATAAATACATTAAATACAAATAAATACACTAACTAAAGTACAAAAAAACAGAATTTATGTTTACCTGATAAATTACTTTCTCCAACGGTGTGTCCGGTCCACGGCGTCATCCTTACTTGTGGGATATTCTCTTCCCCAACAGGAAATGGCAAAGAGCCCAGCAAAGCTGGTCACATGATCCCTCCTAGGCTCCGCCTACCCCAGTCATTCGACCGACGTTAAGGAGGAATATTTGCATAGGAGAAACCATATGATACCGTGGTGACTGTAGTTAAAGAAAATAAATTATCAGACCTGATTAAAAAACCAGGGCGGGCCGTGGACCGGACACACCGTTGGAGAAAGTAATTTATCAGGTAAACATAAATTCTGTTTTCTCCAACATAGGTGTGTCCGGTCCACGGCGTCATCCTTACTTGTGGGAACCAATACCAAAGCTTTAGGACACGGATGAAGCAAATCCTTTCTCCCAAAAACAGCCTCAGAAGAAGCAAAAGTATCAAACTTGTAAAATTTGGTAAAAGTGTGCAGTGAAGACCAAGTCGCTGCCCTACATATCTGATCAACAGAAGCCTCGTTCTTGAAGGCCCATGTGGAAGCCACAGCCCTAGTGGAATGAGCTGTGATTCTTTCAGGAGGCTGCCGTCCGGCAGTCTCGTAAACCAATCTGATGATGCTTTTAATCCAAAAAGAGAGAGAGGTAGAAGTTGCTTTTTGACCTCTCCTTTTACCAGAATAAACAACAAACAAGGAAGATGTTTGTCTGAAATCCTTTGTAGCATCTAAATAGAATTTTAGAGCGCGAACAACATCCAAATTGTGCAACAAACGTTCCTTCTTCGAAACTGGTTTCGGACACAAAGAAGGCACGACTATCTCCTGGTTAATGTTTTTGTTAGAAACAACTTTTGGAAGAAAACCAGGTTTAGTACGTAAAACCACCTTATCTGCATGGAACACCAGATAAGGAGGAGAACACTGCAGAGCAGATAATTCTGAAACTCTTCTGGCAGAAGAAATTGCAACCAAAAACAAAACTTTCCAAGATAATAACTTAATATCAACGGAATGTAAGGGTTCAAACGGAACCCCCTGAAGAACTGAAAGAACCAAGTTGAGACTCCAAGGGGGAGTCAAAGGTTTGTAAACAGGCTTAATTCTAACCAGAGCCTGAACAAAGGCTTGAACATCTGGCACAGCTGCCAGCTTTTTGTGGAGTAACACAGACAAGGCAGAAATCTGTCCCTTCAAGGAACTTGCAGATAATCCTTTCTCTAATCCTTCTTGAAGAAAGGATAGAATCTTAGGAATCTTTACCTTGTCCCAAGGGAATCCTTTAGATTCACACCAACAGATATATTTTTTCCATATTTTGTGGTAAATTTTTCTAGTTACAGGCTTTCTGGCCTGAACAAGAGTATCAATAACAGAATCTGAGAACCCTCGTTTTGATAAGATCAAGCGTTCAATCTCCAAGCAGTCAGCTGGAGTGAGACCAGATTCGGATGTTCGAACGGACCTTGAACAAGAAGGTCTCGTCTCAAAGGTAGCTTCCATGGTGGAGCCGATGACATATTCACCAGCTCTGCATACCAAGTCCTGCGTGGCCACGCAGGAGCTATCAAGATCACCGACGCCCTCTCCTGACGGATCCTGGCTACCAGCCTGGGGATGAGAGGAAACGGCGGGAATACATAAGCTAGTTTGAAGGTCCAAGGTGCTACTAGTGCATCTACTAGAGTCGCCTTGGGATCCCTGGATCTGGACCCGTAGCAAGGAACCTTGAAGTTCTGACGAGAGGCCATCAGATCCATGTCTGGAATGCCCCACAGTTGAGTAATTTGGGCAAAGATTTCCGGATGGAGTTCCCACTCCCCCGGATGTAATGTCTGACGACTCAGAAAATCCGCTTCCCAATTTTCCACTCCTGGGATGTGGATTGCAGACAGGTGGCAGGAGTGAGTCTCCGCCCATTGAATGATTTTGGTCACTTCTTCCATCGCCAGGGAACTCCTTGTTCCCCCCTGATGGTTGATGTACGCAACAGTCGTCATGTTGTCTGATTGAAACCGTATGAACTTGGCCTTTGCTAGCTGAGGCCAAGCCTTGAGAGCATTGAATATCGCTCTTAGTTCCAGAATATTTATCGGTAGAAGAGATTCTTCCCGAGACCAAAGACCCTGAGCTTTCAGGGATCCCCAGACCGCGCCCCAGCCCATCAGACTGGCGTCGGTCGTGACAATGACCCACTCTGGTCTGCGGAAGGTCATCCCTTGTGACAGGTTGTCCAGGGACAGCCACCAACGGAGTGAGTCTCTGGTCCTCTGATTTACTTGTATCTTCGGAGACAAGTCTGTATAGTCCCCATTCCACTGACTGAGCATGCACAGTTGTAATGGTCTTAGATGAATGCGCGCAAAAGGAACTATGTCCATTGCCGCTACCATCAAACCTATTACTTCCATGCACTGCGCTATGGAAGGAAGAGGAACGGAATGAAGTGTCCGACAAGAGTTTAGAAGTTTTGTTTTTCTGGCCTCTGTCAGAAAAATCCTCATTTCTAAGGAGTCTATTATTGTTCCCAAGAAGGGAACCCTTGTCGACGGAGATAGAGAACTCTTTTCCACGTTCACTTTCCATCCGTGAGATCTGAGAAAGGCCAGGACTATGTCCGTGTTAGCCTTTGCTTGAGGAAGGGACGACGCTTGAATCAGAATGTCGTCCAAGTAAGGTACTACTGCAATGCCCCTTGGTCTTAGCACCGCTAGAAGGGACCCTAGTACCTTTGTGAAAATCCTTGGAGCAGTGGCTAATCCGAAAGGAAGCGCCACGAACTGGTAATGCTTGTCCAGGAATGCGAACCTTAGGAACCGATGATGTTCCTTGTGGATAGGAATATGTAGATACGCATCCTTTAAATCCACCGTGGTCATGAATTGACCTTCCTGGATGGAAGGAAGAATTGTTCGAATGGTTTCCATTTTGAACGATGGAACCTTGAGAAACTTGTTTAAGATCTTGAGATCTAAGATTGGTCTGAACGTTCCCTCTTTTTTGGGAACTATGAACAGATTGGAGTAGAACCCCATCCCTTGTTCTCCTAATGGAACAGGATGAATCACTCCCATTTTTAACAGGTCTTCTACTCAATGTAAGAATGCCTGTCTCTTTATGTGGTCTGAAGACAATTGAGACCTGTGGAACCTCCCCCTTGGGGGAAGCCCCTTGAATTCCAGAAGATAACCTTGGGAGACTATTTCTAGTGCCCAAGGATCCAGAACATCTCTTGCCCAAGCCTGAGCGAAGAGAGAGAGTCTGCCCCCCACCAGATCCGGTCCCGGATCGGGGGCCAACATTTCATCCTTAAGCAGAGCGCGGAGATGTTCCAACTTAAATTTAAATGTAATCACATCGGGTTCAGCTTGTTGAGAAATTTTCCCTGAATCTGAAATTTCTCCCTCAGACAAAACCTCCCTGGCCCCCTCAGACTGGTGTAGGGGCATTTCAGAACCATTATCATCAGCGTCCTCATGCTCTTCAGTATCTAAAACAGAGCAGTCGCGCTTACGCTGATAAGTGGGTATTTTGGCTAAAATGTTTTTGATAGAATTATCCATTACAGCCGTTAATTGTTGCATAGTAAGGAGTATTGGCGCGCTAGATGTACTAGGGGCCTCCTGAGTGGGCAAGACTCGTGTAGACGAAGGAGGGAATGATGCAGTACCATGCTTACTCCCCTCACTTGAGGAATCATCTTGGGCATCATTTTCAGTGTCACATAAATCACATTTATTTAAATGAGAAGGAACCCTGGCTTCCCCACATTCAGAACACAGTCTATCTGGTAGTTCAGACATGTTAAACAGGCATAAACTTGATAACAAAGTACAAAAAACGTTTTAAAATAAAACCGTTACTGTCACTTTAAATTTTAAACTGAACACACTTTATTACTGCAATAGCGAAAAAGTATGAAGGAATTGTTCAAAATTCACCAAAATTTCACCCCAGTGTCTTAAAGCCTTAAAAGTATTGCACACCAAATTTGGAAGCTTTAACCCTTAAAATAACGGAACCGGAGCCGTTTTTAACTTTAACCCCTTTACAGTCCCTGGTATCTGCTTTGCTGAGACCCAACCAAGCCCAAAGGGGAATACGATACCAAATGACGCCTTCAGAAAGTCTTTTCTATGTATCAGAGCTCCTCACACATGCGACTGCATGTCATGCCTCTCAAAAACAAGTGCGCAATACCGGCGCGAAAATGAGGCTCTGCCTATGATTAGGGAAAGCCCCTAAAGAATAAGGTGTCTAAAACAGTGCCTGCCGATATTATTTTACCAAAATACCCAGATTAAATGATTCCTCAAGGCTAAATATGTGTAATATATGAATCGATTTAGCCCAGAAAATGTCTACAGTCTTAATAAGCCCTTGTGAAGCCCTTATTTACTGTCTGAATAAAAATGGCTTACCGGATCCCATAGGGAAAATGACAGCTTCCAGCATTACATCGTCTTGTTAGAATGTGTCATACCTCAAGCAGCAAAAGACTGCTCACTGTTCCCCCAACTGAAGTTAATTCCTCTCAACAGTCCTGTGTGGAACAGCCATGGATTTTAGTAACGGTTGCTAAAATCATTTTCCTCTTACAAACAGAAATCTTCATCTCTTTTCTGTTTCAGAGTAAATAGTACATACCAGCACTATTTTAAAATAACAAACTCTTGATTGAATAATAAAAACTACAGTTAAACACTAAAAACTAAGCCATCTCCGTGGAGATGTTGCCTGTACAACGGCAAAGAGAATGACTGGGGTAGGCGGAGCCTAGGAGGGATCATGTGACCAGCTTTGCTGGGCTCTTTGCCATTTCCTGTTGGGGAAGAGAATATCCCACAAGTAAGGATGACGCCGTGGACCGGACACACCTATGTTGGAGAAATAAAAAAAGAACTAAGTTACAAAAAATAAAAAAATAATTACACCTACTCTAATAATTAAGCTAATTACACCTACTCTAAGCCCCCTAATAAAATAAAGCCCCCCAAAATAAAACAAATCCCTACCCAATTCTAAAATAAAAATAGAAAAGCTATTTTACCTTACCAGCCCTTAAAAGGGCCTTTTGCGGGGCATGCCCCAAAGAATTCTGCTCTTTTGCCTGGAAAAAAAAAAAAAAAAAAAAAAAATACAATACCCCCCCCCCCCCCCCCCCAACATTACAACCCACATACCCCTAATCTAACCCAAACCCCCCTTAAATAAACACTAAGCCCCTGAAGATCTTCCTACCTTATCTTCACCACTCCGGGTATCACCGATCGGTCCAGAAGAGCCTCCGAAGTCTTCATCCAAGCCCAAGCAGGGGCTGAAGAGATCCATCATCAGGCTGAAGAGGTCCATCGGGCTGAAGTCTTGATCCAAGCGGCGGCTGAAGAGGTCCATCATCAGGCAGAAGTCTTCATCCTATCTGGGCAGAAGAGGACATCCGGACCGGTAGACATCTTCATCCAAGCCGCATCTTCTATCTTCATCCATCCGGAGCGGAGCCATCTTCTTCCAGCCGACGCGGATCCATCCTCTTCTACCAAACGCCTACTCGCCGAATGACGGTTCCTTTAAATGACGTCATCCAAGATGGCGTCCCTCGAATTCCGATTGGCCGATAGGATTCTATCAGCCAATCGGAATTAAGGTAGGAAAATTCTGATTGGCTGATGGAATCAGCCAATTGGATTGAACTTGAATCTGATTCCATCAGCCAATCAGAATTTTCCTACCTTAATTCCGATTGGCTGATAGAATCCTATCAGCCAATCGGAATTCGAGGGATGCCATCTTGGATGACTTCATTTAAAGGAACAGTCATTTGGCGAGTAGGCGTCGGTAGAAGAGGATGGATCCGCGTCAGCTGGAAGAAGATGGCTCCGCTCCGGATGGATGAAGATAGAAGATGCGGCTTGGATGAAGATGTCTACCGGTCCGGATGTCCTCTTCTGCCCGGATAGGATGAAGACTTCTGCCCGATGATGGACCTCTTCAGCCCCCGCTTGGGCTTGGATGAAGACTTCGGAGGCTCTTCTGGACCGATCGGTGATACCCGGCGTGGTGAAGATAAGGTAGGGAGATCTTCAGGGGCTTAGTGTTAGGTTTATTTAAGGGGGGTTTGGGTTAGATTAGGGGTATGTGGGTGGTGGGTTGTAATGTTGGGGGGGGATATTGTATGGGGTTTTTTTCAGGCAAAAGAGCAGAATTCTTTGGGGCATGCCCCGCAAAAGGCCCTTTTTTTACGGCTGGTAAGGTAAAAGAGTTTTTCTATTATTTTTTTAGAAAAGGGTAGGGAATTTTTTTATTTCGGGGGGCTTTGTTATTTTATTAGGGGGCTTAGAGTAGGTGTAATTAGCTTAAAATTGTTGTAATATTTTTCTAATGTTTGTAAATTATTTTTTTATAACTTAGTTCTTTTTTATTTTTTGTACTTTAGTTAGTTTATTTAATTGTATTTATTTGTAGGTATTTTATGTAATTAATTTATTGATAGTGTAGTGTTAGGTTTAATTGTAACTTAGGTTAGGATTTAGTTTACAGGTAATTTTGTAATTATTTTAACTAGGTAGCTATTAAATAGTTAACTATTTAATAGCTATTGTACCTGGTTAAAATAAATACAAAGTTACCTGTAAAATAAATATTAATCCTAAAATAGCTACAATATAATTATTATTTATATTGTTGCTATATTAGGATTTATTTTACAGGTATTTAGCTTTAAATAGGAATAATTTATTTAATAAGATTTATTTTATTTCGTTAGATTTAAATTATATTTAACTTAAGGGGGTGTTAGGGTTAGACTTAGCTTTAGGGGTTAATAACTTTATTATAGTAGCGGTGAGGTCCGGTCGGCAGATTAGGGGTTAATAATTGTAGGTAGGTAGCAGCGACATGGGGGGGCAGATTAGGGGTTAATAAAAATAATATAGGGGTCGGCGGTGTTAGGGGCAGCAGATTAGGGGTACATAGGGATAACGTAGGTTGCGGGGCGGTGTGCGGTCGGCAGATTAGGGGTTAAATTTTTATTAGAGTGGCGGCGATGTGGGTGGGCCTTAGTTTTAGGGGTACATAGGTAGTTTATGGGTGTTAGTGTACTTTAGAGCACAGTAGTTAAGAGCTTTATGAACCGGCATTAGCCCAGAAAGCTCTTAACTCCTGGCTTTTTGCTGCAGCTGGAGTTTTGTCGTTAGATTTCTAACGCTCACTTCAGCCAAGACTCTAAATACCAGCGTTAGAAAGATCCCATTGAAACGATAGGATACGCAAATGGCGTAGGGGGATCTGCGGTATAGAAAAGTCGCAGCTGCAAAGTGAGCGTTAGACCCTTTCCTGACTGACTCTAAATACCAGCGGTAGGAGCCCCTAACGCTGGTTTTGACGGCTAACGCCAAACTCTAAATCTAGGCGATATATTTTTTTTATTCTTTTCTGTCACTTATTTGCAATTTAGTATTATCTACACCTCTAGAACCACTCCTGTCTTTCCTGGTTTAAATCCTCCATCAAAACTTAAATTCCATTCTCATTCTACCAATTCATAAGGAGTCTTTGCTTACTACAGCTGTCTCCCATATACACACCTTTTCAGCATATTTTAGAAACACTATTACATGCACCTGCCACGTCCAAAGAAATTACAATACTTGTCAGAAGAAAGACATATGATGAGAGTAAGGAAAGTCTAGATGTTATACTATAAATTTTATGCAACCAAACAAGGAACGTGCAGTCAGGAGAGGCAGTGCCTCCTGTCATATGGGGCAAACAAATCTTTAATCCTTCCATGTAAATAAAATGTCCATGTTAAGCTATGAAGAAGCAGTAAACAGGTTTGCCTCTCTCCATTGCGCAACATGAGGCCATCGGGGGGGGAGGCCATCAGCGCTAATCACGTTCCTGGTAATTGACCAAAGTTGTGTCAGCAGACTGACTGAGAGGAAGAGGCAGAGCAGCACCTCAGAGTCAGGACTACAGCACCTAGATTCCGCTATAGCTCATCAGTTTAAGGTGAGCAGATTTTTTGTTTAAATGTTTAATTTAATTATATAATCATTATTTATTATTGTTCTATTTATTACTGAAGCAGTGCAGTGTCGGTTAGCTCTGACACTTAGTGCGGCTGGGGAGTAGCGCGGACATACGAGGAATCAGGGATAGTGCAGGAACATAGAGCACAGTCTGCTGTGTGACTGGCATTTTAAATCGGTTTGTCTGTCAGCATTTCACTGATGTGTTAGATGTTATGTGATCTGCTTAAAAAAAACAGAATTTATGCTTACCTGATAAATTACTCTCTTGTGGTGTATCCAGTCCACGGGTTCATCCTTTACTTGTGGGATATTCTCCTTCCTAACAGGAAGTGGCAAAGATAGCACACAGCAGAGCTGTCCATATAGCTCCCCCTCTAGCTCCACCCCCCAGTCATTCGACCGAAGGTTAGGAAGAAAAAGGAGAAACCATAGGGTGCAGTGGTGACTGTAGTTTAAACTAAAAATCTACCTAATAGCCAGGGCGGGCCGTGGACTGGATACACCACAAGAGAAAGTAATTTATCAGGTAAGGATAAATTCTGTTTTCTCTTGTAAGGTGTATCTAGTCCACGGGTTCATCCTTTACTTGTGGGATACCAATACTAAAGCTTTAGGACACGGATGAAGGAAAAATAGCCTCCGAAGAAGCAAAAGTATCCAATTTGGGAAAAAGTATGCAGCGAAGACCAAGTCGCTGCTTTACAAATCTGTTCAACAGAAGCCTCATTTTTAAAAGCCCATGTGGAAGCCACTGCTCTGGTAGAATGAGCAGTAATTGTTTCAGGAGGCTGCTGGCCAGCAGTCTCATAGGCCAGACGGATTATGCTTTTCAGCCAAAAGGAAAGAGAGGTAGCAGTCGCCTTCTAACCTCTCCTCTTACCAGAATAGATAACAAACAAAGAAGATGTTTGTCTGAAATCCTTAGTTGCTTGTAAATAGAACTTTAAAGCACGAACCACATCAAGATTGTGTAACAGACGTTCCTTCTTCGAAGAAGGATTAGGACACAGAAGGAACAACAATTTCCTGGTTAATATTCTTATTAGACACAACCTTAGGAAGAAAACCGGGTTTGGTACGCAAAACTACCTTATCTGCATGGAACACCAAGTAAGGTGAGTTACACTGTAAAGCAGATAACTCTGAAACTCTTTGAGCAAGAGATAGCTACCAAAAACTTTCCAAGATAAAAGCTTAATATCTATGGAATGTAAAGGTTCAAACGGAACCCCTTGCAGAACTGAAAGAACTAAATTCAGACTCCATGGCGGAGCCACAGGTCTATAAACAGGCTTGATTCTGACTAAAGCCTGAGTAAACGCTTGAACGTCTGGTACCTCCACCAGACGTTTGTGTAAAAGAATAGACAAAGTAGATACCTGTCCTTTTAAGGAACTAGCTGACAATCCTTTCTCCAATCCATCTTGGAGAAAAGACAATATCCTGGGAATCCTAATCTTACTCCATGAGTAACCCTTGGATTCGTACCAACAAAGATATTTTTGCCAAATCTTATGGTAGATTTTCCTGGTGACAGGCTTTCTAGCCTGAATCAGGGTATCTTTAACCGACTCAGAGAAACCACGCTTAGATAGAATTAGGCGTTCAATCTCCAAGCAGTCAGACGCAGAGAAATTAGATTTGGATGTTTGAAAGGGCCTTGAAGTAGAAGGTCCTGCCTCATTGGCAGAGTCCATGGTGGAACGGATGACATGTCCACTAGGTCTGCATACCAGGTCCTGCGTGGCCACGCAGGCGCTATTAGAATCACCGACGCCCTCTCATGCTTGATTCTGGCAGCCAGACGAAACGGTGGAAACACAGTGGCCAGATTGAAGGACCAAGGCGCTGCTAGAGCATCTATCAACACCGCCTGGGGATCCCGGGACCTGGACCCATAAAGAGGAAGTTTGGCCTTCTGACGGGACACCATCAGATCCAATTCTGGAGTGCCCCATAGCTGGGCAAATACCTCCGGGTGGAGTTCCCACTCCCCCGGATGAAAAGTCTGACGACTTAGAAAATCCGCCTCCCAGTTGTCTACTCCTGGGATGTGAATTGCTGAGAGGTGGCAAGAGTGATCCTCCGCCCACTTGATTATTTTGGTTACTTCCATCATTGCTAAGGGACTCCTTATTCCCCCTTGATGGTTGATGTAAGCTAAAGTCATGATGTTGTCCGACTGAAATCTGATGAATTTGGCCGCAGCTAGCTGAGGCCATGCCTGAAGAGCGTTGAATATCGCCCTCAGTTCCAGAATGTTTATCGGGAGAAGAGCTTCTACCCGAGACCATAAGCCCTGAGCTTTCAGGGAGTCCCAGACTGCACTCCGTGCAAAAGGGACTATGTCCATTGCCGCTACCATTAATCTGATTGTCTCCATGCACTGAGCTACAGACAGCCGAGGAATGGAATGAAGAGCTTGGCAAGTAGTTAAGAGTCTTAACTTTCTGATGAGAAAAAAAAAAAGAGAAAAAGAGAAAGAGAAAGAGAAAGAAAAAGAGAAAGAGAAAGAGAAAGAGAAAAAGAGAATATTTTTGAAATTCACCTTCCACCCATGAGACCTCAGAAAGGCTAATACAATTTCCGTGTGAGACTTGGCTCTTTGGAAAGTCGACGCCTGAATTAAGATGTTGTCTAGGTAAGGCGCCACTGCTATGCCCCACGGTCTTAGAACCGCCAGGAGGGACCCTAGCACCTTTGTGAAAATTCTGGGAGCAGTGGCCAACCCGAAAGGAAGAGCCACAAACTGATAATGCTTGTCCAGAAAGGCGAACCTGAGAAACTGGTGATGATCTTTGTGGATAGGAATGTGCAGATACGCATCCTTTAGATCCATGGTAGTCATATATTGACCCTCCTGGATCATTGGTAAGATTGTCCAAATGGTCTCCATCTTGAATGATGGGACTCTGAGGAATTTGTTTAGAATTTTGAGATCCAGGATTGGTCTGAAAGTTCCTTCTTTTTTGGGAACCACAAACAGGTTTGAGTAAAAATGCAGCCCTTGTTCCACAATTGGAACTGGGTGGATCACTCCTATTGTATGTAGGTCTTCTACACAGCGTAAGAACGCCTCTCTTTGTCTGGACTGTAGACAGACGAGAAATGTGGAACCTTCCCCTTGGAGGGGAGTCCTTGAATTCTAGAAGATATCCCTGGGATACAATCTCTAAGGCCCAAGGATCGTGTACGTCTCTTGCCCAGGCCTGAGCGAAGAGAGAGAGAGTCGGGCCCCCACTAGATCCGGTCCCGGATCGGGGGCTACCCCTTCATGCTGTCTTGGAGGCAGCTGCAGGCTTCTTGGCCTGTTTACCCTTGTTCTAGCCCTGGTAAGGTTTCCAGGCTGCCCTGGGTTGTGAAGTGTTACCCTCTTGCTTTGCAGCAGGGGAGGATGAAGCGAGACCGCTCCTGAAATTTCGAAAGGAACGAAAATTATTTTGTTTGTTCTTTGTCTGTAAAAGGACTTGTCCTGAGCGAGAGCATGGCCTTTTCCCCCAGTGATTTCTGAGATAATCTCTTTCAATTCAGGCCCGAAAAGGGTCTTTCCTTTGAAAAGGATGTTTAGTAGTTTGGATTTTGACGACACATCGGCCGACCAGGACTTTAGCCATAGCGCCCCAGAATGGCGAAACCTGAATTCTTTGCCGCTAACTTAGCTAGTTGGAAAGCGGCATCTGTGATAAAAGAATTAGCCAGCTTAAGAGCCTTAATTCTGTCCATAATATCCTCATATGAGGTCTCCGTCTGGAGCGCATCTTCCAGCGCCTTGAACCAGAAAGCAGCTGCAGTAGTTACAGGAACAATGCACGCTATAGGTTGGAGAAGAAAACCTTGATGAACAAAAATTTTCTAAAGTAAACCCTCTAATTTTTTATCCATAGGGTCTTTAAAAGCACAACTGTCCTCAATTGGTATGGTTGTGCGTTTAGCAAGTGAAGAAACAGCCCCCTCCACCTTAGGGACCGTCTGCCACAAGTCCCGCCTGGTGTCAGATATGGGGAACATTTTCTTAAAAACAGGAGGGGGAACAAACGGAATACCTGGTCTATCCCACTCCCTAGTTACTATATCCGCAATCCTCTTAGGGACCGGGAACACATCAGTGTAAATAGGAACTTCTAGGTACTTGACCATTTTACACAATTTCTCTGGATCCACCAAAGTAACTAATACCTCCCTGAGCAATAAGCGGAGGTGTTCTAGTTTAAATTTAAAAGCCAACGTATCTGAGTCTGTCTGAGGAGCAACCTTTCTTGAATCGGAAATTTCTCCCTCAGACAGCACATCCCTCGCCCCCATTTCAGAGCGTTGTGAGTGTATATCGGATACGGCTACCAAAGCGTCAGAATGCTCATAATCTGTTCTTAAAACAGAGCTATCACGCTTTATAGGTAGCACGGGCAGTTTAGATTAAAAACACTGAGAGGGTATTATCCATAACTGCCGCCAAGTCTTGCAAAGTAAAAAAGAGACGCACTAGAGGTGCTAGGCGTCGCTTGAGCGGGCGTAACTGGTTGTGACACTTGGGGGAGAGGTTAACGGGCTAACCTCGTTACCTTCTGTCTGAGAATCATCTTGGGCCTCATTTTTAAGTGCAACAATATGTTCTTTAAAGTGTATAGACATATCAGTACAAGTGGGACACATTCTGAGAGGGGGTTCCACCATGGCTTCTAAACACATTGAACAAGGATTTTCCTTAGTATCAGACATGTTTAACAGACTAGTAGTAAGACAAACAGGCTTAGAAATCACTTTAATCAAGTAAAAACACACTTTGAAAAAAAATGTTACTGTGCCTTTAAGAGATAAAAAAAAAGGCACACAATTTTCCAAAACAGTGAAAAATGCAGCAAACTTTTCGAAATTTTCACAGTATGTACCTAAAGCATTGGTAAGATTGCACAACTAGCAAGAAAAACGATTAACCCCTTAATGCCCAAACCGGATCAATAGCAAGCTAACAACCGGTTAAAACGACTTCAGCACCTTCCCTTAGGAACCAGATTTGTGGGGGAAAAAAAAAAGCTTCTTTTAGGCCCTCAAACTGCAGCAGGACCCTCCATGTGAAACAGCCTGAAGATCTAATCAATCTAACTGCGCATCTGAGGCGCGAAATTAGGCCCCTCCCACCTTACGCCGGTGCTGTGACGCCTAAAGAAACACTCCTAAGTTATAATAATAGCCATGTGGGTAACAACCCCTGAAAGAAACCCAAAGGAACCTTCAAAGTGTCTAAAAAAAACAAACGATATTTATTAGTAAAAACCGTTTGCCATAAAATAGTGTCAACCAGCATAAATTAGCCCTGTTATGTAAGCTTGGAATTCCATACTTAGTCTCTGAATAAAGCTTACCCTTGCCTCATGGGGATCTTATCAGTCCTTTTCTAGCATTATCACAGTCTTGTCTAGAAATAAATGACTGAACATACCTTATTGCAGCCTAACCTGCAAACCGTTCCCCCCAACTGAAGTTTTCTTGTACTCCTCAGTCCTTTGTGGGAACAGCAGTGGATTTTAGTTACAACATGCTAAAATCATCTTCCTCCCTGCAGAAATCTTCATCTCTTTTCTGCTAGAGAGTAAATAGTACACACCGGTACCATTTAAAATAAACATTTGCTTGTAGAACAAAAACTACAAATCTAACACCACATTCACTTTACCCTTTCCGAGAGGGACCCTATTGCTTAGAGCCGGCAAAGAGAATGACTGGGGGTGGAGCTAGAGGGGGAGCTATATGGACAGCTCGGCCATGTGCTCTCTTTGCCACTTCCTGTTAGGAAGGAGAATATCCCACAAGTAAAGGATGAACCCGTGGACTGGATACACCTTACAAGAGAAAACCTGCACTGGTGCGAATCTCTTCAGATGAAAGAGTACCAGGATAACAGTGACGGTGTGAGGCATTTACACTCAGAGTGAGCCTATAACAGCCAGCCAGTAAAGCAACAATGAGGTAATAACGTAAATAGATAGCAGTGGGACATATCACACACCCATATTTTCTTTTCATATATATTGGATTATAAATACCAGTGGTTACATGCACGTCACTGACCCAAACTATGCTATACACCAGATGTCATGGCAATACCTACTCATTTGTACTCTGACCTATCCATACTTTTTTCTACAGCTGAAACCACTAATCGATAAAATCAATAATAATCGATAATGAAAATTGCCGTCAACGATTCTCATTATCAATTAGTTGGTGGTGTAAGAACAGTAATGCTGCACATGCGTGAGTTCTCACCAAGGGTCCGTGAGTTTAGGTGCATTGCACTGGTTGTAATTTAGCACATGCAGAAGGCTGCAGGTGACACAGGTGTAAGCTGCGAGAAAACCTGAGGCACCAGAGTGATGGCGCTACTGAGAGGCCCGGCCGTGTAAATGATGTTCCTGTTAGTTTTACAGCTGCCAAGAAAGCTGAGTGCCCAGTGGAGTCTGCGGCGAAGCAGAGTATGGGTTAAAATAATGCAGGGGCGGGTTTATTTGTACTGCAATTGTCGCTTGTGGGGGTAGGTGTGCCCTGGAAGTGGCTGTCATTGGAGGAGGAAGGGAGAGAGGAGGCAAGACGTTCAACAGTACCAGTGCAGAACAGATGCAGGTGAGCCTGGCTTTCCTTGTTATTCCAGTACTCACTGCCATATGTGTACCACAGAACTCTGCAGCAGAGGTTAGTTATTTTATTTCAAAGCTCTTACCCGTATATCATGATGTGATTACCGAGCCTCTCTATGTACACAGTGGATAATAGTTTATATTATGATTTTTGCTTAATCCCTTCACTACCATGAATTTCAGATAAAAATTTGATCAAAAGTACTGGAAAATTAAGAATTTTTGCCATAAATCCGTTTACAGAGAAAAAAGAACCTTTGTTTTTGTTTACCTATGAAAACAAAAAGAACCTTTGTTTTTGTTTTTTTTTATTTACCTATGAAAACTATAATTTGGAGGGGGGGCAGTAAAAGAGTTTTCGGTGGATGACCGTTCCAACTATTTATTTACAGAATTAAGAAATTATTGTAAAATTACAACAACAAAAAAAAGATTATATATCTATATCTCTCTATATCTCTATATCTATATCTATCTCTCTATATCAAACCACTGCACTCCCTTGCTGTGCAAAATCACAGGTCCTCAGGCCATAGAAATAGATATGCTGTGTAGTAAATCAGGCACTCTTGTTTTTCAACAAATAATTTATTATCAGGGATAATAAAGAAATTATTCGTTGAAAAACAAGAGTGCCTGGTTTACTACACAGTATGTGTATATATATATATATATATATATATATATATATATGCAAACCTATACATTTTTACAAAAACACACCCAGGTGGGCTATACAGACGGATCTACAAAACATTTAAGCAAAAAATGTCTAGTGTACAATGTCCTTTTAAGGGAAAAAAAAAAAAAAAGTAGTGTAGTGAATACTGTCCCACCTAAAACCTACCACCTAACTAATCTCTCTCAAACAGCTCTCTTCCATCCCACTGTTCACCATCATCTTCTAAAAGGTACTGCCAGCCAGTCTGCAGATAGTTGGGGGTTTTTTATATTATTTATTTTCACCCTCCCACTGCAGCACCAAATTTGGTTTATTTTTCTGTAGTGTAGTGATCCCCTCACCACCTCCCCCCATCAATTGTCCCTTTTTCTATATTGTAAGGACCCATCCTTTTCCCATTTCAAAACTGTGTTCAGTAGCATAGGGAACCCTCACCCACAATGGACCGCCTACCTACCTCCTTCCCAAAGCACCCAAAACAAAGTCACGGTCTGATTAGGTGGTCTACCTTCATATCAGTGCTTGACAAATCTGTTCAAAAAAATAGGAGCCAGTAAGAATATTTGGGAGCCAGGCATATTTTTAGGAGCCAGACAGTTGAATTTATATATAGAATAACCCAAAAAGTTAGGAGCCAGGGGTAAAATTATAGGAGCCAATGGCTCCCAGGTTTGTCGAGCCCTGCTTCATATGATATGGGAACACGATCAGAGCTCCCTTACTATATTAAAGGGACAGTCAACACTAGAATTGTAGTTGTTATAAAAGATAGATAATCCCTTAATTACCCATTCCCCAGTTTTGCATAACAAACAGTTATAATTATACACGTTTCACCTCTGTAATAATCTTGTATCTAAGCCTCAGCAGACTGCCCCTTTATTTCAGTTCTTTTGACAGACTTGCATTTTAGCCAGTCAGAGCTGACTCCACGGTAAATTCACGTGCATGAGCTCAATGTTATCTATATGAAACACATGAACTAATACCCTCTAGTGGTGAAAAAATATCAAAATGCATTTAGATTAGAGGCGGCCTTCAAAGTCTAAGAAATTAGCATATGAACATCCTAGGTTTAGTTTCAACTAAGAATACCAAGAGAACAAAGCAAAATTAGTGATAAAAGTAAATTGGAAATTTGTTTAAAATTGCATTCCCTATTTGAATCATGAAAGGCTTTTTTTGGACTTGACTGTCCCTTTAAGTCAGATGTCTTCTACCCCCAGTAGCTGTCTCCACTGTCAAAGCGGACAGCAGGGAATGCAGCATAGTAGTGACGTGGTACCTATGTCCATTTGGATAAGGTGTTAAGGCACATACATACATACCTTTAAAGTGCATTACAAATATTGGTGCTTTACACATGAAAATATATTACATATGCTATACAAGAATGCATTGCCCCTTTCAAAAGAGGGGCCCCTACCCCAAGTAGTAAGCTAGTGCCAACTGTATAGCAACAGTGTTTAGAAGGTGAAACTAGGAACTTAAAACATTAGCAAATAAGCAAACGTTCTTCTGGGTCCCTGTATCTGATAATTTACACCAAAAAAAAAACAGAATTTATGCTTACCTGATAAATTTCTTTCTCCAACGGTGTGTCCGGTCCACGGCATCATCCTTACTTGTGGGAATATTCTCTTCCCCAACAGGAAATGGCAAAGAGCACAGCAAAAGCTGCCCATATAGCCCCTCCTCAGGCTCCGCCCCCCAGTCATTCGACCGACGGAGAAAAAAAAAAAAGGAGAAACTATAGGGTGCCGTGGTGACTGTAGTGTATAGAGAAAGAAATTTTTCAAACCTGATTAAAAAACCAGGGCGGGCCGTGGACTGGACACACCGTTGGAGAAAGAAATTTATCAGGTAAGCATAAATTCTGTTATTTCCAACATTGGTGTGTCCGGTCCACGGCGTCATCCTTACTTGTGGGAACCAATACCAAAGCTTTAGGACACGGATGAAGGGAGGGAGCAAATCAGGTTACCTAAACGGAAGGCACCACAGCTTGCAAAACCTTTCTCCCAAAAATAGCCTCCGAAGAAGCATAAGTATCAAATTTGTAAAATTTGGCAAAAGTGTGCAGAGAAGACCAAGTCGCTGCCTTACATATCTGATCAACAGAAGCCTCGTTCTTGAAGGCCCATGTGGAAGCCACAGCCCTAGTGGAGTGAGCTGTGATTCGTTCAGGAGGCTGCCGTCCGGCAGACTCATAAGCCAATCGGATAATGCTTTTCAGCCAGAAAGAAAGGTAGCAGTAGCTTTTTGTCCTCTCCTCTTACCAGAGTAAACGACAAACACAGATGAGGTTTGTCTAAAATCCTTTGTTGCTTCTAAATAGAACTTTAAAGCACGGACTACATCTAAATTGTGTAACAAACGTTCCTTCTTTGAAACTGGATTCGGACACAGAAGGAACAACTATTTCCTGGTTAATATTCTTGTTGGAAACAACTTTTGGAAGAAAACCAGGCTTGGTACGCAAAACGACCTTATCTGAATGGAACACCAGATAGGGTGGGTCACACTGCAAAGCAGATAATTCAGAAACTCTTCTAGCAGAAGAAATAGCAACCAAAAACAGAACTTTCCAAGATAGTAACTTGATATCTATGGAATGTAAAAGGTTCAAACGGAACCCCTTGAAGAACTGAAAGAACTAAATTTAGACTCCAAGGAGGAGTCATGGGTCTGTAAACAGGCTTGATTCTGACCAAAGCCTGTACAAAAGCTCGTACATCTGGCACAGCTGCCAGGCGTTTGTGTAACAAAACAGATAAAGCAGAAATCTGTCCTTTTAGAGAACGCTGACAATCCCTTATCCAAACCCTCTTGGAGAAAGGAAAGAATCTTGGGAATTTTAATCTTACTCCAGGAGAATCCCTTGGATTCACACCAACAGATATATTTTTTGGTAAATCTTTCTAGTCACAGGTTTTCTGGCTTGGACCAGAGTATCTATCACTGAATTTGAAAACCCACGCTTGGATAAAAATCAAGCGTTCAATTTCCAAGCAGTCAGCTGCAGAGAAACTAGATTTGGATGTTCGAATGGACCTTGTACTAGAAGATCCTGTCTCAAAGGTAGCTTCCATGGTGGAGCCGATGACATATTCACCAGGTCTGCATACCAAGTCCTGCGTGGCCACGCAGGAGCTATCAGAATCAGAGGCCTTCTCCTGTTTGATCCTGGCTACGAGCCTGGGAAGGAGAGGAAACGGTGGAAACACATAAGCTAGGTTGAACAACCAAGGCGCCACTAATGCATCCACTAGTCGCCT